>NW_027480562.1:0-300000 GCF_051401765.1 Calliopsis andreniformis
TTGAGGATTGAGGATTGAGGATTGAGGATTGAGGATTGAGTGTTGTGGATTGAGGACGAGGACTGAGGGTTGAGTATTGATGTCTGAGGTCTGAGGATTGAGGGTTGAGGTTTGAGAATTGAGGATTGAGGATTGAGTACTGAGGATTGAAGATCGGGTATTGTGGATTGAGGATTGAGGATTGAGGATTGAAGATTGAGGATGAGGGCTGAGGGTTGAGTTTTGAGGTTTGAGGTCTGAGGACTGAGGATTGAGGGTTGAGAATTGAGGATGGAGGATTGAGGATTGTAGATTGAAGATTGGGTATTGAGGATTGAAGAATGGGGATTGAGTATTGTGGATTGAGAATTGAGGTTTGAAGATTGAGTATTGAGGATTGAGGACTGACGATTGAGGATTGAGGACTGAGGATTGAGTATTGAGGATTGAGGATTGAAGATTGAGTATTGAGGATTGAAGGTTGAGGATTGAGGTTTGAGGACTGAGGATTGAGGATGGAGCATTGAGGATTGAGGATTGAGGATTGATGATTGAGGATTGAGGATTGAAGATTGAGGATTGGGTATCGCGGATTGAACATTGAGGATTGAGGATTGAGGATTGAGGATTGAGGATTGAGGACTGAAGATTGTATACTGATGATTGAAGATTGAGGATTGAGGATTGTTTGTTGTGGATTGATGACGAGGACTGAGGGTTGAGAATTGATGTCTGAGGTCTGAGGATTGAGGATTGAGGATTGAGAATTGCGGATTGAGGATTGAGGGTTGAAGATTGAGGATTGGGGATTGAGGATTGACGATTGAGGGTTGAGTATTGAGGATTGTGAATTGAGCATTGAGGACTGAAGTTTGAGTATTGAGGATTGAAGATTGAGCATTGGGGATTGAGGATTGAGGATTGATGATGAGGGCTGAGGGTTGAGGATTGAGGTTTGAGGACTGTTGACTGAAGATTGAGGATTGAGAATTGAGGATTGAAGATTGAGGATTGAAGATTGAGGATTGGGCATTGAGGATTGATTAATGAGGATTGAGGATTGAGGATTGAGGATTGAGGATTGAAGATTGAGGATTGAGGATTGAGGATTGAGGATTGAAGATTGAGTATTGAGGATTGCAGATTGAGGATTGGGGATTGAGGATTGAGGATTGAGGATTGAAGATTGAGGATGAGGGCTGAGGTTTGAGGATTGAGGTTTGAGGATTGATGATTGAGGATTGAGGATTGAAGATTGTATATTGATGATTGAAGATTGAGGATTGAGGATTGAGTGTTGTGGATTGAGGACGAGGACTGAGGGTTGAGAATTGACGTTTGAGGACTGAGGATTGAGGATTGAGGATTGAGAATCGAGGATTGAGGATTGAGGATTGAGGATTGAGTATTGAAGATTGAGGATTGATGGTTGAGGATTGAGGATTGAGGATTGAGGATTGAGGATTGAGGATTGAAGATTGAGGATTGGGGATTGAGGATTGACGATTGAGGGTTGAGTATTGAGGATTGTGAATTGAGCATTGAGGACTGAAGTTTGAGTATTGAGGATTGAAGATTGAGCATTGGGGATTGAGGATTGAGGATTGATGATGAGGGCTGAGGGTTGAGGATTGAGGTTTGAGGACTGATGACTGAAGATTGAGGATTGAGAATTGAGGATTGAGGATTGAGGATTGAAGATTGAGGATTGGGCATTGAGGATTGATTAATGAGGATTGAGGATTGAGGATTGAGGATTGAGGATTGAAGATTGAGGATTGAGGATTGATGATTGAGGATTGAAGATTGAGTATTGAGGATTGAAGATTGAGGATTGAAGATTGGGTGTTGAGGATTGAAGACTGACGATTGAGGATTGAGGATTGAGGATTGAGGATTGAAGATTGAGTATTGAGGATTGGAGATTGAGGATTGGGGATTGAGGATTGAGGATTGAGGATTGAAGATTGAGGATGAGGGCTGAGGTTTGAGGATTGAGGTTTGAGGATTGATGATTGAGGATTGAGGATTGAAGATTGTATATTGATGATTGAAGATTGAGGATTGAGGATTGAGTGTTGTGGATTGAGGACGAGGACTGAGGGTTGAGAATTGACGTTTGAGGACTGAGGATTGAGGATTGAGGATTGAGAATCGAGGATTGAGGATTGAGGATTGAGGATTGAGTATTGAAGATTGCGGATTGATGGTTGAGGATTGAGGATTGAGGATTGAGGATAGAGGACTGAGGATTGTGGATTGAGTATTGAAGATTGTGGATTGATGACTGAGTATTGAGGATTGAGGATTGAAAATTGATTATTGAGGATTGAAGATTGAGGATTGAGGATTGAGTATTTAGAATTGAGAATTGAGGATGAGGACTGAGGGTTGTGGATTGAGGTTTGAGGAATGAGGATTGAGGATTGAGGATTGAGGATTGAGGATTGAGGATTGAGGATTGAGGATTGAGTATTGAAGATTGAGTATTCATGTCTGAGGATTGAGAATTGAGGATTGAGGATTGAGGATTGAGGATTGAAAATTGAGTATCGGGGACTCAAGATTGAGGATTGAGGATCGAGTATTGAGGACGGAGAATGAGGACTGAGGGTTGAGGATTGAGGTTTGAGTATTGAATCCTGAGAATTCAGGATATTCTATTGAGTATTGAGAACTGAGGATTGATGGTTGAGTATTGAGGATTGAAGCTTGAGGATTGAGGAGTGAGTATTGAAGATTGAGGATTGATGATTGAGGATTGAGGATAGAGGATTGAGGATTGAGTATTGAGGATTGAGGATTGAAGATTGAGGATTGGGTATTGAGGATTGAAGAATGAGGATTGAGGATTGAGGATTGAGGATTGAGGATTGAAAATTGAGGATTGAGGATTGATGATTCAGGATTGAAGATTGAGTATTGAGGATTGAAGATTGAGGATTGAAGATTGAGGATTGAGGATTGAGGATTGAAGATTGAGGATTGGGGACTGAGTGTAGAGGGTTGACTGATGAGAATTGATGTCTGTGGATAGAGATTTGATGATTGCAGATTGAGTATTGAGTATTGAAAGCTCTGAACTGAGGATATTCTATTGAGTATTGAGGATTGACAGCTGAGTGTTGAGGACTGAGGGCTGAAGATTGAGGATTCAGGACTGAGGATTCAGGATTGTGGTTTGAGGACTGAGGATTGAGGATTGAGGATTGAGGATTGAGGATTGTGGATTGAGGATTGAGAATTGAGGATTGACGATTGAGGATTGAAGATTGAGGATTGGGTATTGAGGATTGAAGAATGAGGATTGAGGATTGAGGATTGAGGATTGAGGATTGAAGATTGAGTATTGAGGACTGAAGATTGACGATTGAGGATTGCGGATTGAGGATTGAAGACTGAGTATTGAGGATTGAAGATTGAGGATTGAGGATTGATCATTAAGGACTGAGGATTGAGGATTGAGGATAGAGGATTGAGAATTCAGAACTGATAATGAGGACTGAGGGTTGAGGAGTGAGGATAGAGGATTGAGAATTGAGGGTTGAGTATTGAAGATTGAGGATTGATGACTGAGTATTGAGGATGGAGGATTGAAAATTGATTATTGAGGATTGAAGATTGAGGATTGAGGATTGAGGATTGAGAATTGGGAATTGAGGATGAGGACTGAGGGTTGTGGATTGAGGTTTGAGGAATGAGGATTGAGGATTGAGGATTGAGGATTGAGGATTGAGGATTGAGGATTGAGGATTGAGTATTGAAGATTGAGTATTCATGACTGAGGATTGAGGATTGAGGATTGAAAATTGAGTATCGGGGACTCAAGATTGGGGATTGAGGATTGAGGATTGAGGACGGAGAATGAGGGCTGTGGGTTGAGGATTGAGGTTTGAGTATTGAATCCTGAGAATTCAGGATATTATATTGAGTATTGAGAACTGAGGATTGATGGTTGAGTATTGAGGATTGAAGATTGAGGATTGAGGAATGAGTATTGAAGGTTGAGGATTGATGATTGAGGATTGAGGATTGAGGATTGAGGATTGAGGATTGAGTATTGAAGATTGAGTATTCATGTCTGAGGATTGAGAATTGAGTATTAAGGATTGAAGATTGACGATTGAGGATTGAGGATTGGGGATTGAGGATTGAGGATTGAGGACTGAGTGTTGAGGGTTGAGTGATGAGAATTGATGTTTGTGGTTAGAGGTTTGAAGATTGCAGATTGAGTATTGAGTATTGAAAACTGTGAATTGATGATATTCTATTGATGATTGAGGATTGACAGCTGATTCTTGAGGTCTGAGGGCTGAAGATTGAGGATTCAGGATTGAGGATACAGGATTGAGGTTTGAGGACTGAGGATTGAGGATTGAGGATTGAGGATTGAAGACTGAGGATTGAGGATTGAGGATGAGGGCTGAGGGTTGAGGATTGAGGTTTGAGGATTGAAGATTGAGTATTGTGGATTGAGGATTGAGGATTGAGGATTGAGGATTGAGGATTGAGTATTGAAGATTGAGTATTCATGACTGAGGATTGAGGATTGAGGATTGAGGATTGAGGATTGAGGATTGAGGACTGAAGATTGACGATTGAGGATTGAGGATTGAGGATTGAAGATTGAGTATTGAGGATTGAAGATGAAGGATTGAGGATTGATCATTAAGGACTGAGGACTGAGGATTGAGGATTGAGGATTGAGAATTGAGAACTGATAATGAGGACTGAGGGTTGAGGATTGAGGATAGGGGATTGAGGATTGAGGATTGAGTATTGAAGATTGAGTATTGATGACTGAGTATTGAGGATTGAGGATTGAAAATTGATTATTGAGGATTGAAGATTGATGATTGAGGTTTGAGGATTGAGAATTGAGAATTGAAGATGAGGACTGAGGGTTGTGGATTGAGGTTTGAGGAGTGAGGATTGAGGATTGAGGATTGAGGATTGAGTATTGAAGACTGAGTATTCATGACTGAGGATTGAGGATTGACGATTGAGGATTGAGGATTGAGGATTGAGGATTGAGGATTGAGGATTGAGGATAGAAAATTGAGTATCGGGGACTCAAGATTGAGGATTGAGGATTGAGGATTGAGGACGGAGAATGAGGGCTGAGGGTTGAAGATTGAGGTTTGAGTATTGAATCCTCAGAATTCAGGGTATTCTATTGAGTATTGAGAACTTAGGGTTGATGGTTGAGTATTGAGGATTGAAGATTAAGGATTGAGGAATGAGTATTGAAGATTGAGGATTGATGATTGAGGATTGAGGATTGAGGATTGAGGATTGAGGATTGAGGATTGAGTATTGAAGATTGAGTATTCATGACTGAGGATTGAGGATTGAGGATTGAGGATTGAGGATTGAGGATTGAGGATTGAGTGTTGTGGATTGAGGACGAGGACTGAGGGTTGAGTATTGATGTCTGAGGTCTGAGGATTGAGGGTTGAGGTTTGAGAATTGAGGATTGAGGATTGAGTACTGAGGATTGAAGATCGGGAATTGTGGATTGAGGATTGAGGATTGAGGATTGAGGATTGAAGATTGAGGATGAGGGCTGAGGGTTGAGTTTTGAGGTTTGAGGTCTGAGGACTGAGGATTGAGGGTTGAGAATTGAGGATGGAGGATTGAGGATTGTAGATTGAAGATTGGGTATTGAGGATTGAAGAATGGGGATTGAGTATTGTGGATTGAGAATTGAGGTTTGAAGATTGAGTATTGAGGATTGAGGACTGACGATTGAGGATTGAGGACTGAGGATTGAGTATTGAGGATTGAGGATTGAAGATTGAGTATTGAGGATTGAAGGTTGAGGATTGAGGTTTGAGGACTGAGGATTGAGGATGGAGCATTGAGGGTTGAGGATTGAGGATTGATGATTGAGGATTGAGGATTGAAGATTGAGGATTGGGTATCGCGGATTGAACATTGAGGATTGAGGATTGAGGATTGAGGATTGAGGATTGAGGACTGAAGATTGTATACTGATGATTGAAGATTGAGGATTGAGGATTGTTTGTTGTGGATTGATGACGAGGTCTGAGGGTTGAGTATTGATGTCTGAGGTCTGAGGATTGAGGATTGAGGATTGAGAATTGAGGATTGAGGATTGAGGATTGAAGGTTGTGTATTGAGGATTGAGGATTGGGGATTGACGATGAGGGCTGAGGGTTGAGGATTGAAGTTTGATGACTGAGGACTGAGGATTGAGGATTGACAATTGAGGATTGAGGATTGAGGATTTAAGATTGAGGATTGGGTATTGAGGATTGAAGAATGAGGACTGAGGATTGAGGATTGAGGATTGAGGGATGAAAATTGAGGGTTGAGGGTTGAGGATTGAGGATTGAATATTGAGTATTGAGGATTGAAGATAGAGGATTGAGAATTGAGGATTGAGGACTGAGGATCGAGGATTTAGGATTGAAGATTTAGTATTGAGGATTGAGGATGGAGGATTGAGAATTGAGGATTGAGGATTGAGGGTTGAAGATTGAGGATTGGGTATTGAGGATTGAAGAATGAGGATTCAGGATTGAGGATTGAGGATTGAGTGTTGAGGATTGAAGATTTTGTATTGAGGACTGAAGATTGACGATTGAGGATTGAGGATTGAGGATTGAAGATTGAGTATTGAGGATTGAAGATTGAGGATTGAGGATTGATCATTAAGGACTGAGGACTGAGGACTGAGGATTGAGGATTGAGGATTGAGGATTGAGAACTGATAATGAGGACTGAGGGTTGAGGATTGAGGATAGAGGATTGAGGATTGAGGATTGAGTATTGAAGATTGAGGATTGATGACTGAGTATTGAGGATTGAGGATTGAAAATTGATTATTGAGGATTGAAGATTGATGATTGAGGATTGAGGATTGAGAATTGAGAATTGAGGATGAGGACTGAGGGTTGAGGATTGAGGATAGGGGATTGAGGATTGAGGATTGAGTATTGAAGACTGAGTATTCATGACTGAGGATTGAGGATTGACGATTGAGGATTGAGGATTGAGGATTGAGGATTGAGTATTGAAGACTGAGTATTCATGACTGAGGATTGAGGATTGACGATTGAGGATTGAGGATTGAGGATTGAGGATTGAGGACTGAGGATAGAAAATTGAGTATCGGGGACTCAAGATTGAGGATTGAGGATTGAGGATTGAGGACGGAGAATGAGGGCTGAGGGTTGAAGATTGAGGTTTGAGTATTGAATCCTGAGAACTCAGGGTATTCTATTGAGTATTGAGAACTTAGGGTTGATGGTTGAGTATTGAGGATTGAAGATTAAGGATCGAGGTATGAGTATTGAAGATTGAGGATTGATGATTGAGGATTGAGGATTGAGGATTGAGGATTGAGTATTGAGTATTGAAGATTGAAGATTTAGTATTGAGGATTGAAGATAGAGTATTGAGAATTGAGGATTGAGGATTGAGGATTGAAGATTGAGGATTGGGTATTGAGGATTGAAGAATGAGGATTGAGGATTCAGGATTGAGGATTGAGTGTTGAGGATTGAAGGTTGAGTATTGAGGACAGAAGACTGACGATTGAGGATTGAGGATAGAGGTTTGAGGATTGAGGATTGAGGATTGAGGATTGAGGATTGAGGATTGAGTATTGAAGATTGAGTATTCATGACTGAGGATTGAGGATTGAGGATTGAGGATTGAGGATTGAGGATTGAGGATTGAGTGTTGTGGATTGAGGACGAGGACTGAGGGTTGAGTATTGATGTCTGAGGTCTGAGGATTGAGGGTTGAGGTTTGAGAATTGAGGATTGAGGATTGAGTACTGAGGATTGAAGATCGGGTATTGTGGATTGAGGATTGAGGATTGAGGATTGAAGATTGAGGATGAGGGCTGCGGGTTGAGTTTTGAGGTTTGAGGTCTGAGGACTGAGGATTGAGGGTTGAGAATTGAGGATGGAGGATTGAGGATTGTAGATTGAAGATTGGGTATTGAGGATTGAAGAATGGGGATTGAGTATTGTGGATTGAGAATTGAGGTTTGAAGATTGAGTATTGAGGATTGAGGACTGACGATTGAGGATTGAGGACTGAGGATTGAGTATTGAGGATTGAGGATTGAAGATTGAGTATTGAGGATTGAAGGTTGAGGATTGAGGTTTGAGGACTGAGGATTGAGGATGGAGCATTGAGGATTGAGGATTGAGGATTGATGATTGAGGATTGAGGATTGAAGATTGAGGATTGGGTATCGCGGATTGAACATTGAGGATTGAGGATTGAGGATTGAGGATTGAGGATTGAGGACTGAAGATTGTATACTGATGATTGAAGATTGAGGATTGAGGATTGTTTGTTGTGGATTGATGACGAGGACTGAGGGTTGAGAATTGATGTCTGAGGTCTGAGGATTGAGGATTGAGGATTGAGAATTGAGGATTGAGGATTGAGGATTGAAGATTGAGGATTGGGGATTGAGGATTGACGATTGAGGGTTGAGTATTGAGGATTGTGAATTGAGCATTGAGGACTGAAGTTTGAGTATTGAGGATTGAAGATTGAGCATTGGGGATTGAGGATTGAGGATTGATGATGAGGGCTGAGGGTTGAGGATTGAGGTTTGAGGACTGTTGACTGAAGATTGAGGATTGAGAATTGAGGATTGAAGATTGAGGATTGAAGATTGAGGATTGGGCATTGAGGATTGATTAATGAGGATTGAGGATTGAGGATTGAGGATTGAGGATTGAAGATTGAGGATTGAGGATTGATGATTGAGGATTGAAGATTGAGTATTGAGGATTGAAGATTGAGGATTGAAGATTGGGTATTGAGGATTGAAGACTGACGATTGAGGATTGAGGATTGAGGATTGAGGATTGAGGATTGAGGATTGAAGATTGAGTATTGAGGATTGGAGATTGAGGATTGGGGATTGAGGATTGAGGATTGAGGATTGAAGATTGAGGATGAGGGCTGAGGTTTGAGGATTGAGGTTTGAGGATTGATGATTGAGGATTGAGGATTGAAGATTGTATATTGATGATTGAAGATTGAGGATTGAGGATTGAGTGTTGTGGATTGAGGACGAGGACTGAGGGTTGAGAATTGACGTTTGAAGACTGAGGATTGAGGATTGAGGATTGAGAATCGAGGATTGAGGATTGAGGATTGAGGATTGAGTATTGAAGATTGCGGATTGATGGTTGAGGATTGAGGATTGAGGATTGAGGATAGAGGACTGAGGATTGTGGATTGAGTATTGAAGATTGTGGATTGATGACTGAGTATTGAGGATTGAGGATTGAAAATTGATTATTGAGGATTGAAGATTGAGGATTGAGGATTGAGTATTTAGAATTGAGAATTGAGGATGAGGACTGAGGGTTGTGGATTGAGGTTTGAGGAATGAGGATTGAGGATTGAGGATTGAGGATTGAGGATTGAGGATTGAGGATTGAGGATTGAGTATTGAAGATTGAGTATTCATGTCTGAGGATTGAGAATTGAGGATTGAGGATTGAGGATTGAGGATTGAAAATTGAGTATCGGGGACTCAAGATTGAGGATTGAGGATCGAGTATTGAGGACGGAGAATGAGGACTGAGGGTTGAGGATTGAGGTTTGAGTATTGAATCCTGAGAATTCAGGATATTCTATTGAGTATTGAGAACTGAGGATTGATGGTTGAGTATTGAGGATTGAAGCTTGAGGATTGAGGAGTGAGTATTGAAGATTGAGGATTGATGATTGAGGATTGAGGATAGAGGATTGAGGATTGAGTATTGAGGATTGAGGATTGAAGATTGAGGATTGGGTATTGAGGATTGAAGAATGAGGATTGAGGATTGAGGATTGAGGATCGAGGATTTAGGATTGAAGATTTAGTATTGAGGATTGAAGATGGAGGATTGAGAATTGAGGATTGGGGATTGAGGGTTGAAGATTGAGGATTGGGTATTGAGGATTGAAGAATGAGGATTGAGGATTGAGGATTGAGGATTGAGTGTTGAGGATTGAAGATTTTGTATTGAGGACTGAAGATTGACGATTGAGGATTGGGTATTGAGGATTGAAGAATGAGGATTGAGGATTCAGGATTGAGGATTGAGTGTTGAGGATTGAAGATTGAGTATTGAGGACAGAAGACTGACGATTGAGGATTGAGGATTGAGGTTTGAGGATTGAGGATTGAGGATTGAGGATTGAGGATTGAGGATTGAGTATTGAAGATTGAGTATCCATGACTGAGGATTGAGGATTGAGGATTGAGGATTGAGGATTGAGGATTGAGGATTGAGTGTTGTGGATTGAGGACGAGGACTGAGGGTTGAGTATTGATGTCTGAGGTCTGAGGATTGAGGGTTGAGGTTTGAGAATTGAGGATTGAGGATTGAGTACTGAGGATTGAGAATTGAGGATTGAGGATTGAGGATTGAAGATTGAGGATTGGGTATTGAGGATTGAAGAGTGAGGATTGAGAATTGAGGATTGAGGATTGAATATTGCAGATTGAGTGTTGAGGATTGAAGGTTGAGTATTGAGGTTTGAGGATTGACGATTGAGGACTGAGGATTGAGGATTGAAGATTGAGTAATGAGGATTGAAGACTGACGATTGAGGATTGAGGATTGAGGATTGAGGATTGAGGATTGAAGATTGAGTATTGAGGATTGAAAATTGAGGATTGAGGATCGAGGATTGAGGATTGAGTATTGAGGACTGAGGATTGAGGATTGAAGATTCAGTACTGAGTGGTGAAGATGGAGAATTGAGGATTGAGGATTGAACATTGAGGACTGCGTGTTGAGGGTTGAGTGATGAGAATTGATGTTTGTGGATAGAGATTTGAAGATTGCAGATTGAGTATTGAGTATTGAAGGCTGTGAATTGAGGACATTCTATTGAGGATTGAGGATTGACATCGGATTGTCGAGGACTGAGGGCTGATAATTGAGGATTCAGGATTGAGGATTCAGAATTGAGGTTTGAAGACTGAGGATTGAGGATTGAAGATTGTGTATTGAAGATTGAAGATTGAGGATTGAGGATTGAGAATTGAGGATTGAGGATGAGGGCTGAGGGTTGAGGATTGAGGTTAGAGGACTGAGGACTGAGGATTGAGGATTGAGAATTGAGGATTGAGGATTGAGGATTGGGGATTGAAGATTGAGGATTGGGTATTGAGGATTGAAGAAAGCGAATTGAGGATTGAGGAATGAGGATTGAGGATTGAAAATTGAGTATTGAGGATTGAGGATTGAAGATTGAGGATTGGGGATTGAGGAATGACGAGTGAGGATTGAGTATTGAGGATCGAGAATTGAGGATTGATTATTCAAGATGGAGTAGTGAGGATTGAAGATTGAGGATTGAGGATTGAGGATTGAGGATTGAGGATGAGGGCTGAGGGTTGAGGATTGAGGTTTGAGGACTGAGGACTGAGGATTGAGGATTGAGAATTGAGGATTGAGGATTGAGGATTGAAGATTGAGGATTGGGTATTGACGATTGAAGAATGAGGATTGAGGATTGAGGATTGAAGATAGAGTATTGAGGATTGAATGTTGACGGTTGAGGATTGAGGATTGAGGATTGAGGATTGAGGATTGAGGATTGAGGATTGAGGATTGAGGATTGAGGATTGAGGATTGAGGATTGAGGATAGAAGATTGAGTATTGAGGGTTGAAGATTGAGGATTGAGGATTGAGGATTGAGGATTGAGGATTGAGGATTAAAGATTGAGGATTGAGGATTGAGCATTGAGGATTGAGGATTGAGGATAGAGGATTGAGGATTGAAGTTTGAAGACTGAATATTGATGATTGAAGGTTGAGGATTGAGGACTGAGGGTTGTGGATTGAGGACGAGGACTGAGGGTTGAATAATGGTGTTTGAGGTCTGAGGAATGAGGATTGAGGATTGAGAATTGAGGATTGAGGATTGAGGATTGAAGATTGAGGATTGGGTATTGAGGATTGAAGAATGAGGATTGAGGATTGAGGATTGAGGATTGAAGACTGCAGATTGAGCATTGAGGATTGAAGGCTGAGGATTGAGGATTGAGGATTGAGGATTGACGGTTGAGGATTGAGGATTGAGGATTGAAGATTGAGTATTGAGGATTGAAGACTGACAATTGAGGATTGAGGATTGAGAATTGATGATTAAGGATTGAAGATTGAGTATTGAGGATTGAATATTGAGGATTGAGGATTGAGGATTGAGGATTGAGGATTGAGGATCGAGGATTGAAGATTGAGTATTGAGGATTGAAGGTTGAGGATTGAGGGCTGAGGGTTGAGGATTGAGGTTTGAGGACTGAGAACTGAGGATTGAGGATTGAGAATTGAGGATTGAGTATTGAGGATTGAAGATTGAGGATTGGGTATTGAGGATGGAAGAATGAGCATTGAGGATTGAGGATTGAGGATTGAGTGTTGAGGATTGAAGATTTTGTATTGAGGACTGAAGATTGACGATTGAGGATTGAGGATTGAGGATTGAAGATTGAGTATTGAGGATTGAAGATTGAGGATTGAGGATTGATCATTAAGGACTGAGGACTGAGGACTGAGGATTGAGGATTGAGGATTGAGAATTGAGAACTGATAATGAGGACTGAGGGTTGAGGATTGAGGATAGAGGATTGAGGGTTGAGGATTGAGTATTGAAGGTTGAGGATTGATGACTGAGTATTGAGGATTGAGGATTGAAAATTGATTATTGAGGATTGAAGATTGATGATTGAGGATTGAGGATTGAGAATTGAGAATTGAGGATGAGGACTGAGGGTTGTGGATTGAGGATTGAAGATTGAGGATTGGGTATTGAGGATTGATGAATGAGGATTGAGGATTGAGGATTGAGGATTGAGGATTGAGGATTGAGGATTGAAGATTGAGGATTGGGTTCTGAGGATTGAAGAATGAGGATTGGGGATTGAGGATTGAGGTTTGAGGATTGAGGATTGAGGATTGAAGATTGAGTATTGAGGATTGAAGATTGAGGATTGAGTATTGAGTCTTGAAGATTGAGGATTGGTGATTGAGGATTGAGGATTAAGGATTGAGGATTGAGGATTGAGGATTGAGGATTGAGGATTGAAGATTGAGGATTGGGGATTGAGGAGTGTCGATTGAGGATTGAGGATTGAGGATTGAGGATTGAAGATTGAATATTGATGATTGAAGTTTGAGGATTGAGGATTGAGGGTTCTGGATTGAGGACGAGGACTGAGGGCTGAGTATTGATGTTTGAGATCTGAGGATTGAGGATTGTTGATTGAGAATTGAGAATTGGGGGTTGAGGATTGAAGATTGAGGATTGGGTATTGAGGATTGAAGAATGAGGATTGAGGATTGAGGATTGAGGATTGAGGATTGAAGATTGAGTATAGAGGATTGAAGATTGAGGACTGAGGACTGAGGATTGAGGATTGAGAATTGAGGATTGAGGATTGAGGATTGAAGATTGAGGATTGGGTATTGAGGATTGGGGAATGAGAATTGAGGATTGAGGATTGAGGATTGAGTGTTGAGGATTGAAGATTGAGTATTGAGGTTTGAAGACTGACGATTGAGGATTTAGGATTGAGGATTGAGGATTGAGGATTGAGGATTGAAAATTGAGTATTGAGGATTGAAGATTGAGGATTGAGGATTGGGATTGAGGATTGAGGATTGAATATTGAGGACTGGGGACTGAGTGTTGAGGGTTGAGTGGTGAGAATTGATGTTTGTGGATAGAAATTTGAAGATTGCAGATTGAGTATTGAGTATTGAAAACTGTGAATTGATGATATTCTATTGAGGATTGAGGATTGACAGCTGATTGTTAAGGTCTGAGGTCTGAAGATTGAGGATTCAGGTTTGAGGATACAGGATTGTGGTTTGAGGACTGAGGATTGAGGATTGAGGATTGAGGATTGAAGACTGAGGATTGAGGATTGAGGATGAGGGCTGAGGGTTGAGGATTGAGGTTTGAGGATTGATGATAGAGTATTGTGGATTGAGGAATGAGGATTGAAGATTGAGTTTTGAGGATTGAAGACTGACGATTGAGGATTGAGGATTGAGGACTGAGGATTGAGGATTGAGGATTGAGGATTGAGGATTGAGGTTTGAAGACTGAAGACTGAGGATTGAAGATTGAGAATTGAGGGTTGAGGATTGAGAATTGAAGATTGAGGATTGGGTATTGAGCAATGAAGAATGAGGATTGAGGATTGAGGATTGAGGATTGAGGATTGACGATTGAGGATTGAGTATTGAGGTTTGACAATTGAGGATTGATGATTCAAGATTGAGTATTGAGGATTGTAGAGTGAGGATTGAGGATTGAGGATTGAGGATTGAGGATTGAAGATTTAGTATTGAGGATTGAAGATAGAGGATTGAGGATTGAGGATTGAGGATTGAGGATTGAAGATTGAGGATTGGGTATTGAGGATTGAAGAATGAGGATTGAGGATTGAGGATTGAGGATTGAGTATTGAGGATTGAAGATTTTGTATTGAGGACTGAAGATTGACGATTGAGGATTGAGGATTGAGGATTGAAGATTGAGTATTGAGGATTGAAGATTGAGGATTGAGAATTGATCATTAAGGACTGAGGACTGAGGATTGAGGATTGAGGATTGAGGATTGAAGATTGAATATTGATGATTGAAGATTGAGGATTGAAGATTGAATATTGATGATTGAAGATTGAGGATTGAGGATTGAGTGTTGTGGATTGAGGACGAGGACTGAGGGTTGAATATTGATGTTTGAGGTCTGAGGATTGAGGATTGAGGATTGAGGATTGAGAATTGAGGATTGAGGATTGAGGATTGAAGATTGAGGATTGGGTATTGAGGATTGAAGAGTGAGGATTGAGAATTGAGGATTGAGGATTGAATATTGCAGATTGAGTGTTGAGGATTGAAGGTTGAGTATTGAGGTTTGAGGATTGACGATTGAGGACTGATGATTGAGGATTGAAGGTTGAGTAATGAGGATTGAAGACTGACGATTGAGGATTGAGGATTGAGAATTGAGGATTGAGGATTGAAGATTGAGTATTGAGGATTGAAAATTGAGGATTGAGGATCGAGGTTTGAGGATTGAGTATTGAGGATTGAGGATTGAGGATTGAAGATTCAGTACTGAGTGGTGAAGATGGAGAATTGAGGATTGAGGATTGAACATTGAGGACTGCGTGTTGAGGGTTGAGTGATGAGAATTGATGTTTGTGGATAGAGATTTGAAGATTGCAGATTGAGTATTGAGTATTGAAGACTGTGAATTGAGGACATTCTATTGAGGATTGAGGATTGACATCGGATTGTAGAGGACTGAGGGCTGAAAATTGAGGATTCAGGATTGAGGATTCAGAATTGAGGTTTGAGGACTGAGGATTGAGGATTGAAGATTGAGTATTGAAGATTGAAGATTGAGGATTGAGGATTGAGAATTGAGGATTGAGGATGAGGGCTGAGGGTTGAGGATTGAGGTTAGAGGACTGAGGACTGAGGATTGAGGATTGAGAATTGAGGACTGAGGATTGAGGATTGGGGATTGAAGATTGAGGATTGGGTATTGAGGATTGAAGAAAGCGGATTGAGGATTGAGGAATGAGGATTGAGGATTGAAGATTGAGTATTGAGGATTGAGGATTGAGGATTGAGGATTAAAGATTGAGGATTGAGGATTGAGGATTGAGGATTGAGGATTGAGGATTGAGGATTGAAGTTTGAAGATTGAATATTGATGATTGAAGGTTGAGGATTGAGGACTGAGGGATGTGGATTGAGGACGAGGACTGAGGGTTGAATATTGGTGTTTGAGGTCTGAGGAATGAGGATTGAGGATTGAGAATTGAGGATTGAGGATTGAGGATTGAAGATTGAGGATTGGGTATTGAGGATTGAAGAATGAGGATTGAGGATTGAGGATTGAGGATTGAGGATTGAGGATTGAGGATTGAGGATTGAGGATTGAGTATTGAATACTGAGTATTCATGACTGAGGATTGAGGATTGAGGATTGAGGATTGAGGATTGAGGATTGAGGATAGAAAATTGAGTATCGGGGACTCAAGATTGAGGATTGAGGATTGAGGATTGAAGATTGAATATTGATGATTGAAGATTGAGGATTGAAGATTGAATATTGATGATTGAAGATTGAGGATTGAGGATTGAGTGTTGTGGATTGAGGACGAGGACTGAGGGTTGAATATTGATGTTTGAGGTCTGAGGATTGAGGATTGAGGATTGAGGATTGAGAATTGAGGATTGAGGATTGAGGATTGAAGATTGAGGATTGGGTATTGAGGATTGAAGAGTGAGGATTGAGAATTGAGGATTGAGGATTGAATATTGCAGATTGAGTGTTGAGGATTGAAGGTTGAGTATTGAGGTTTGAGGATTGACGATTGAGGACTGATGATTGAGGATTGAAGATTGAGTAATGAGGATTGAAGACTGACGATTGAGGATTGAGGATTGAGAATTGAGGATTGAGGATTGAAGATTGAGTATTGAGGATTGAAAATTGAGGATTGAGGATCGAGGATTGAGGATTGAGTATTGAGGATTGAGGATTGAGGATTGAAGATTCAGTACTGAGTGGTGAAGATGGAGAATTGAGGATTGAGGATTGAACATTGAGGACTGCGTGTTGAGGGTTGAGTGATGAGAATTGATGTTTGTGGATAGAGATTTGAAGATTGCAGATTGAGTATTGAGTATTGAAGACTGTGAATTGAGGACATTCTATTGAGGATTGAGGATTGACATCGGATTGTAGAGGACTGAGGGCTGAAAATTGAGGATTCAGGATTGAGGATTCAGAATTGAGGTTTGAGGACTGAGGATTGAGGATTGAAGATTGAGTATTGAAGATTGAAGATTGAGGATTGAGGATTGAGTATTGAGGATTGAGGATGAGGGCTGAGGGTTGAGGATTGAGGTTAGAGGACTGAGGACTGAGGATTGAGGATTGAGAATTGAGGACTGAGGATTGAGGATTGGGGATTGAAGATTGAGGATTGGGTATTGAGGATTGAAGAAAGCGGATTGAGGATTGAGGAATGAGGATTGAGGATTGAAGATTGAGTATTGAGGATTGAGGATTGAGGATTGAGGATTAAAGATTGAGGATTGAGGATTGAGGATTGAGGATTGAGGATTGAGGATTGAGGATTGAAGTTTGAAGATTGAATATTGATGATTGAAGGTTGAGGATTGAGGACTGAGGGTTGTGGATTGAGGACGAGGACTGAGGGTTGAATATTGGTGTTTGAGGTCTGAGGAATGAGGATTGAGGATTGAGAATTGAGGATTGAGGATTGAGGATTGAAGATTGAGGATTGGGTATTGAGGATTGAAGAATGAGGATTGAGGATTGAGGATTGAGGATTGAAGACTGCAGATTGAGCATTGAGGATTGAAGGCTGAGGATTGAGGATTGAGGATTGAGGGTTGGGGATTGAGGATTGAGGATTGAAGATTGAGTATTGAGGATTGAAGACTGACGATTGAGGATTGAGGATTGAGAATTGATGATTAAGGATTGAAGATTGAGTATTGAGGATTGAAAGTTGAGGATTGAGGATTGAGGATTGAGGATTGAGGATTGAGGATCGAGGACTGAAGATTGAGTATTGAGGATTGAAGGTTGAGGATTGAGGCCTGAGGGTTGAGGATTGAGGTTTGAGGACTGAGAACTGAGGATTGAGGATTGAGAATTGAGGATTGAGTATTGAGGATTGAAGATTGAGGATTGGGTATTGAGGATGGAAGAATGAGGATTGAGGATTGAGGATTGAGGATTGAGTGTTGAGGATTGAAGATTGAGTATTGAGGGTTTAAGACTGACGATTGAGGATTGAGGATTGAGGATTGAGGACTGAGGATTGAGGATTGAAGATTGAGTATTGAGGATTGAAGATTGAGGATTGCGGATTGAGGATTGAGGATTGAGGATTGAGGATTGAAGATTGAGGATTGGCGACTGAGTGTTGAGGGTTGAGTGGTGAGAATTGATGTTTGTGGATAGAGGTTTGAAGATTGCAGATTCAGTATCGAGTATTGAAAACTGTGAATTGGTGATATTCTATTGAGGATTGAGTATTGACAGCTGATTGTTGAGGTCTGAGGTCTGAAGATTGAGGATTCAGGATTGAGGATACAGGATTGAGGTTTGAGGACTGAGGATTGAGGATTGAGGATTGAGGATTGAGGATTGAGGATTGAGGATTGAGGATTGAAGATTGAGTATTGAGGGTTGAAGATTGAGGATTGAGGATCGAGGATTCAGGACGGAGGATGAGGGCTGAGAGTTGAGGATTGAGGATTGAGTATTGAATCCTGAGAATTCAGGATATTCTATTGAGTATTTAGAATTGAGGATTGATGGCTGAGTATTGAGGATTGAGGATTGAGGATTGAGGATTGAGGATTGAGTATTGAAGGTTGAGGATTGATGATTGGGGATTGAGGATTGAGGATTGAGGATTGAGGATTGAGTATCGAGTATTGAAGATTGAGGGTTGATGATTGAGGATTGAGGATTGGTGATTGAGGATTGAGGATTGAGGTTTGAGGACTGAGGACTGAGGATTGAGGATTGAGGACTGAGGATTGAAGATTCAGTATAGAGGATTGAAGATTGGGAATTTAGGATTGAGGATTGAACATTGAGGACTGAGTGTTGAGGGTTGAGTGATGAGAATTGATGTTTGTGTATAGAGATTTGAAGATTGCAGATTGAGTATTGACTATTGAAAACTTTGAATTGAGGATATTGTATTGAGGATTGAGGATTGACAACTGATTGTTGAGGACTGAGGGCCGAAGGTTGAGGATTCAGGATTGAGGATTCAGAATTGAGGTTTGAGGACTGAGGATTGAGGACTGAGGATAGAGGATTGAGGATTGAGGATTGAAGATTGAGGATTGGGTATTGAGGATTGAAGTATGAGGATTGAGGATTGAGGATTGAGAATCGTAGATTGAGTATTGAGGATTGAAGACTGACGATTGAGGATTGAGAATTGAGGATTGAGGATTGAAGATTGAGGATTGGGTATTGAGAATTGAAGAATGAGGATTGAGGATTGAGGATTGAGGATTGAGGATTGAGGATCGAGGATTGAGGACGGAGGATGAGGTCTGAGGGTTGATGATTGAGGTTTGAGTATTGAATCCTGAGAATTCAGGATATTCTATTGAGTATTTAGAATTGAGGATTGATGGTTGAGTATTGTGGATTGAGGATTGAGGATTGAGGGTTCAGGATTGAGTATTGAAGATTGAGGATTAATGATTGAGGATTGAGGATTGAGTATTGAGGATTGAGGATTGAGTATTGAAGTTTGAGGATTGATGATTGAGGATTGAGGATTGAGGATTGGGGATGGAGGATTGAGGATTGAGGTTTGAGGACTGAGGACTGAGGATTGTGAATTGAGGATTGAGGATTGAAGGTTCAGTATTGAGGATTGAAGATTGGGAATTGAGGATTGAGGATTGAACATTGAGGACCGAGTGTTGAGGGTTGAGTGATGAGAGTTGATGTTTGTGGATAGAGATGTGAAGATTGCAGATTGAGTATCGAGTATTGAAAACTGTGAATTGAGGATATTATATTGAGAATTGAGGATTGACAACTGATTGTTGAGGACTGAGGGCACAAGATTGAGGATTCAGGATTGAGGATTCAGAATTGTGGTTTGAGGACTGAGGATTGAGGATTGAAGATTGAGAATTGAGGATTGAGTATTGAGGATTGAAGATTGAGTATTGGGTATTGAGGATTGAAGACTGAGGATTGAGTATTGAGGATTGAGGATTGAGTGTTGAGGACTGAAGATTGAGTATTGAGGGTTTAAGACTGACGATGGAGGATTGAGGATTGAGGATTGAGGATTGAGGATTGAGGATTGAAGATTGAGTATTGAGGATTGAAGATTGAGGATTGAGGATTGAGGATTGAGGATTGAAGGTTGAGGATTGGGGACTGAGTGTTGAGGGTTGAGTGGTGAGAATCGATGTTTGTGGATAGAGATTTGAAGATTGCAGATTGAGTATTGAGTATTGAAAACTGTGAATTGATGATATTCTATTGAGGATTGAGGATTGACAGCTGTTTGTTGAGGTCTGAGGTCTGAAGATTGAGGATTCACGATTGAGGATACAGGATTGAGGTTTGAGGACTGAGGATTGAGGATTGAGGATTGAGGATTGAGGATTGAGGATTGAGGATTGAGGATTGAGGATAGAAGATTAAGTATTGCGGGTTGAAGATTGAGGATTGAGGATCGAGGACTGAGGACGGAGGATGAGGGCTGAGGGTTGAGGATTGAGGTTTGAGTATTGAATCATGAGAATTCAGGATATTCTATTGAGTATTGAGAATTGTGGACTGATGGTTGAGTATTGAGGATTGAGGATTGAGGATTGAGGATTGAGGATTGAGTATAGAAGATTGAGGATTCAAGATTCAGTATTGAGGACTGAAGATTGGGAACTGAGGATTGAGGATTGAACATTGAGGACTGAGTGTTGAGTGTTGAGTGATGAGAATTGATGTTTGAGGATAGAGATTTGAAGATTGCAGATTGAGTATTGAGTATTGAAAACTTTGAGTTGAGGATATTCTATTGAGCATTGAGGATTGACAACTGATTGTTGAGGACTGAGGTCTGAAGATTGAGGATTCAGGATTGAGGATTCAGAATTGAGGTTTGAGGACTAAGGATTGAGGATTGAAGATTGTGTATTGAGGATTGAAGGTTGAGGATTGAGGATTGATGATTGAGGATTGACGATGAGGGCTGTGGGTTGAGGATTGAGGTTTGAGGACTGAGGACTGAGGATTGAGAATTGAGAACTGAGGACTGAGGATTGAGGATTGAAGATTGAGGATTGGGTAGTGAGGATTGAAGAATGAGGGTTGAGGATTGAGGATTGAGGATTGAGTGTTGAGGTTTGAAGATTGAGTATTGAGGGTTCAAGACTGACGATTGAGGATTGAGGATTGAGGATTGAGGATTGTGGATTGAGGATTGAAGATTGAGTATTGAGGATTGAAGTTTGAGGATTGCGGATTGAGGATTGAGGATTGAGGATTGAAGATTGAGCATTGGGGACTGAGTGTTGAGGGTTGAGTGGTGAGAATTGATGTTTGAGGATAGAGATTTGAGGATTGCAGATTGAGTATTGAGTATTGAAAACTGTGAATTGATGATATTCTATTGAGGATTGAGTATTGACAGCTGATTGTTGAGGTCTGAGGTCTGAAGATTGAGGATTCAGGATTGAGGATACAGGATTGAGGTTTGAGGACTGAGGATTGAGGATTGAAGATTGAGTATTGAGGATTGAGGATTGAAGATTGAGGATTGAGGATTGAGGACTGAGGATTGAGGATTGAGGATTGAAGATTGAATATTGATGATTGAATATTGAGGATTGAGGGTTGAGGGTTGTGGATTGAGGACAACGACTGAGGGTTGAATATTGATGTTTTCGGTCTGAGGACTGAGGATTGAGGATTGAGAATTGAGGATTGAGGATTGAGGATTGAAGATTGAGGTTTGGGTATTGAGGATTCAAGAATGAGGATTGAGGATTGATGATTAAGTATTGAGGATTGCAGATTGTGTATTGAGGATTGAAGATTGAGTATTGAGGATAGAGGACTGAGGATTGAGGATTGAGGATTGAGGATTGAGGATCGAGTATTGAGGATTGAAGATTGAGGATTGAGGATTGAGGACTGAGTATTGAGGATTGAAGATTGAGGATAGGGGATTGAGGGTTGACGATTGAGGATTGAGTATTGAGGATTGAGAATTGAGGATTGAGGATTGAAGATCGAGTATTGATGATTGAAGATTGAGGATTGAGGATTCGGGATTGAGGTTTGAGGACTGAGGATTGAGGGTTGAGGATTGAGGATTGAGGATTGAGGATAGACGCCTGAGGATTGAGGATTGAGGATTGAAGATTGAGGATTGGGTATTGAGGATTGAAGTATGAGGATTGAGGATTGAGGATTGAGGATCGTAGATTGAGTATTGAGGATTGAAGACTGACGATTGAGGATTGAGAATTGAGGATTGAGGATTGAAGATTGAGTATTGGGTATTGAGGATTGAAGACTGAGGATTGAGGATTGAGGATGAGGGCTGAGGGTTGAGGATTGAGGTTTGAGGATTGAAGATTGAGTATTGTGGATTGAGGATTGAGGATTGAAGATTGAGTTTTAAGGATTGAAGACTGACGAGCGAGGATTGAGGATTGAGGACTGAGGATTGAGGATTGAGGATTGAGGATTGAGGATTGAGGTTTGAGGACTGAGGACTGAGGATTGAAGATTGAGAATTGAGGGTTGAGGATTGAGGATTGAAGATTGAGGATTGGGTATTGAGGAATGAAGAATGAGGATTGAGGATTGAGGAATGAGGATTGAGGATTGACGATTGAGGATTGAGTATTGAGGTTTGAGAATTGAGGATTGATGATTCATGACTGAGTATTGAGGATTGTAGAGTGAGGATTGAGGATTGAGGATTGAGGATTGAGGATTGAAGATTTAGTATTGAGGATTGAAGATAGAGGATTGAGGATTGAGGATTGAGGATTGAGGATTGAAGATTGAGGATTGGGTATTGAGGATTGAAGAATGAGGATTGAGGATTGAGGATTGAGGATTGAGTGTTGAGGATTGAAGATTGAGTATTGAGGATAGAAGACTGACGATTGAGGATTGAGGATTGAGTATTGAGGATTGAGGATTGTGGATTGAAGATTGAGGATTGAGGACTGAGGATGGGGGCTGACGGTTGAGGATTGAGGTTTGAGGACTGAGGACTGAGGATAGAGCATTGAGAAGTGAGGATTGAGGATTGAGGATTGAAGATTGAGTATTGGGTATTGAGGATTGAAGAATGAGGATTGAGGATTGAGGTTTGAGGATTGAGGATTGAAGATTGAGTATTGAGGATTGAAGACTGACGATTGAGGATTGAGGTTTGAGGACTGAGGACTGAGGATTGAGGATTGAGAATTGAGTATTGAGGATTGAGGATTGAAGATTGAGGATTGGGTATTGAGGATTGAAGAATGAGGATTGAGGATTGAGGATTGAGGATTGAAGATTGAGCATTGAGGATTGAAGACTGACGATTGAGGATTGAGGATTGAGGACTGAGGATTGAGGATTGAGGATTGAGGATTGAAGATTGAGTATTGAGGATTGAATATTGAGTATTGAAGATTGAGTATTGAGAATTGAGGATTGGGTATTGAGGATTGAAGAATGAGGATTGAGGATTGAGAATAGAGGATTGAGGATTGAGGATTGAAGATTGAGTATTGAGGATTGGGGATTGACGACGAGGGCTGAGGGTTGAGGATTGAGGTTTGAGGACTGAGGACTGAGGATTGAGGATTGAGAATTGAGGATTGAGGATTGAGGATTGAAGATTGACGATAGGGTATTGAGGATTGAAGTATGGGGATCGAGGATTGAGGATTGAGGGTTGAGGATTGAAAATTGAGGGTTGAGGGTTGAGGATTGAGGATTCAAGATTGAGTAGTGACTATTGAAGATTGAGGATTGAGGATTGAGGATTGAGGATTGAGGATTGAAGATTGAGGATTGGGGACTGAGCGTTGAGGGTTGAGTGATGAGAATTGATGTTTGTGGATAGAGATTTGAAGATTGCGAACTGAGTATTGCGTATTGAAAACTCTGAACAGAGGATATTCTATGGAAGATTGAGGATTGACAACTGATTGTTGAGGACTGAGTGCTGAAGATTAAGGATTCAGGATTGAGGATTAAGGATTGTGGTTTGAGGTCTGTGGATGAGGATTGAGGATTGACGATTGAGGATTGAGGATTGAAGATTTAGTATTGAGGATTGAAGATAGAGTATTGAGAATTGAGGATTGAGGATTGAGGATTGAAGATTGAGGATTGGGTATTGAGGATTGAAGAATGAGGATTGAGCATTGAGGATTGAGGATTGAGTGTTGAGGTTTGAAGATTGAGTATTGAGGGTTCAAGACTGACGATTGAGGATTGAGGATTGAGGATTGAGGATTGTGGATTGAGGATTGAAGATTGAGTATTGAGGATTGAAGTTTGAGGATTGCGGATTGAGGATTGAGGATTGAGGATTGAAGATTGAGCATTGGGGACTGAGTGTTGAGGGTTGAGTGGTGAGAATTGATGTTTGAGGATAGAGATTTGAGGATTGCAGATTGAGTATTGAGTATTGAAAACTGTGAATTGATGATATTCTATTGAGGATTGAGTATTGACAGCTGATTGTTGAGGTCTGAGGTCTGAAGATTGAGGATTCAGGATTGAGGATACAGGATTGAGGTTTGAGGACTGAGGATTGAGGATTGAAGATTGAGTATTGAGGATTGAGGATTGAAGATTGAGGATTGAGGATTGAGGACTGAGGATTGAGGATTGAGGATTGAAGATTGAATATTGATGATTGAATATTGAGGATTGAGGATTGAGGGTTGTGGATTGAGGACAACGACTGAGGGTTGAATATTGATGTTTTCGGTCTGAGGACTGAGGATTGAGGATTGAGAATTGAGGATTGAGGATTGAGGATTGAAGATTGAGGTTTGGGTATTGAGGATTCAAGAATGAGGATTGAGGATTGATGATTAAGTATTGAGGATTGCAGATTGTGTATTGAGGATTGAAGATTGAGTATTGAGGATAGAGGACTGAGGATTGAGGATTGAGGATTGAGGATTGAGGATCGAGTATTGAGGATTGAAGATTGAGGATTGAGGATTGAGGACTGAGTATTGAGGATTGAAGATTGAGGATAGGGGATTGAGGGTTGACGATTGAGGATTGAGTATTGAGGATTGAGAATTGAGGATTGAGGATTGAAGATCGAGTATTGATGATTGAAGATTGAGGATTGAGGATTCGGGATTGAGGTTTGAGGACTGAGGATTGAGGGTTGAGGATTGAGGATTGAGGATTGAGGATAGACGCTTGAGGATTGAGGATTGAGGATTGAAGATTGAGGATTGGGTATTGAGGATTGAAGTATGAGGATTGAGGATTGAGGATTGAGGATCGTAGATTGAGTATTGAGGATTGAAGACTGACGATTGAGGATTGAGAATTGAGGATTGAGGATTGAAGATTGAGTATTGGGTATTGAGGATTGAAGACTGAGGATTGAGGGTTGAGGATGAGGGCTGAGGGTTGAGGATTGAGGTTTGAGGATTGAAGATTGAGTATTGTGGATTGAGGATTGAGGATTGAAGATTGAGTTTTGAGGATTGAAGACTGACGAGCGAGGATTGAGGATTGAGGACTGAGGATTGAGGATTGAGGATTGAGGATTGAGGATTGAGGTTTGAGGACTGAGGACTGAGGATTGAAGATTGAGAATTGAGGGTTGAGGATTGAGGATTGAAGATTGAGGATTGGGTATTGAGGAATGAAGAATGAGGATTGAGGATTGAGGAATGAGGATTGAGGATTGACGATTGAGGATTGAGTATTGAGGTTTGAGAATTGAGGATTGATGATTCATGACTGAGTATTGAGGATTGTAGAGTGAGGATTGAGGATTGAGGATTGAGGATTGAGGATTGAAGATTTAGTATTGAGGATTGAAGATAGAGGATTGAGGATTGAGGATTGAGGATTGAGGATTGAAGATTGAGGATTGGGTATTGAGGATTGAAGAATGAGGATTGAGGATTGAGGATTGAGGATTGAGTGTTGAGGATTGAAGATTGAGTATTGAGGATAGAAGACTGACGATTGAGGATTGAGCATTGAGGATTGAGGATCGAGGATTTAGGATTGAAGATTTAGTATTGAGGATTGAAGAATGGGGATTGAGTATTGTGGATTGAGAATTGAGGTTTGAAGATTGAGTATTGAGGATTGAGGACTGACGATTGAGGATTGAGGACTGAGGATTGAGTATTGAGGATTGAGGATTGAAGATTGAGTATTGAGGATTGAAGGTTGAGGATTGAGGTTTGAGGACTGAGGATTGAGGATGGAGCATTGAGGATTGAGGATTGAGGATTGAGGATAGAAAATTGAGTATCGGGGACTCAAGATTGAGGATTGAGCATTGAGGATTGAGGACGGAGAATGAGGTCTGAGTGTTGAAGATTGAGGTTTGAGTATTGAATCCTGAGAATTCAGGGTATTCTATTGAGTATTGAGAACTTAGGATTGATGGTTGAGTATTGAGGATTGAAGATTAAGGATTGAGGAATGAGTATTGAAGATTGAGGACTGATGATTGAGGATTGAGGATTGAGGATTGAGGATTGAGTATTGAGTATTGAAGATTGAGGATCGATGATTGAGGATTGAGGATTGAGGATTGAGGGTTGAGGATTGAGGATTGAGGATTGAGGATTGAAGATTGAGGATTGGGGATTGAGGAGTGACGATTGAGGATTGAGGATTGAGGATTGAGAATTGAGGATTGATGATTCAAGATTGAGTATTGAGGATTGTAGAATGAGGATTAAGGATTGAGGATTGAGGATTGAGGATTGAGGATTGAAGATTTAGTATTGAGGATTGAAGATAGAGTATTGAGAATTGAGGATTGAGGATTGAGGATTGAAGATTGAGGATTGGGTATTGAGGATTGAAGAATGAGGATTGAGCATTGAGGATTGAGGATTGAGTGTTGAGGATTGAAGATTGAGTATTGAGGACAGAAGACTGACGATTGAGGATTGAGTATTGAGGTTTGAGGATTGAGGATTGAGGATTGAGGATTGAGGATTGAGGATTGAGGATTGAGTATTGAAGATTGAGTATTCATGACTGAGGATTGAGGATTGAGGATTGAGGATTGAGGATTGAGGATTGAGGATTGAGGATTGAGTGTTGTGGATTGAGGACGAGGACTGAGGGTTGAGTATTGATGTCTGAGGTCTGAGGATTGAGGGTTGAGGTTTGAGAATTGAGGATTGAGGATTGAGTACTGAGGATTGAAGATCGGGTATTGTGGATTGAGGATTGAGGATTGAGGATTGAAGATTGAGGATGAGGGCTGAGGGTTGAGTTTTGAGGTTTGAGGTCTGAGGACTGAGGATTGAGGGTTGAGAATTGAGGATGGAGGATTGAGGATTGTAGATTGAGGATTGGGTATTGAGGATTGAAGAATGGGGATTGAGTATTGTGGATTGAGAATTGAGGTTTGAAGATTGAGTATTGAGGATTGAGGACTGACGATTGAGGATTGAGGACTGAGGATTGAGTATTGAGGATTGAGCATTGAAGATTGAGTATTGAGGATTGAGGATTGTGGATTGAAGATTGAGGATTGAGGACTGAGGATGGGGGCTGACGGTTGAGGATTGAGGTTTGAGGACTGAGGACTGAGGATAGAGCATTGAGAAGTGAGGATTGAGGATTGAGGATTGAAGATTGAGTATTGGGTATTGAGGATTGAAGAATGAGGATTGAGGATTGAGGTTTGAGGATTGAGGATTGAAGATTGAGTATTGAGGATTGAAGACTGACGATTGAGGATTGAGGTTTGAGGACTGAGGACTGAGGATTGAGGATTGAGAATTGAGTATTGAGGATTGAGGATTGAAGATTGAGGATTGGGTATTGAGGATTGAAGAATGAGGATTGAGGATTGAGGATTGAGGATTGAAGATTGAGCATTGAGGATTGAAGACTGACGATTGAGGATTGAGGATTGAGGACTGAGGATTGAGGATTGAGGATTGAGGATTGAAGATTGAGTATTGAGGATTGAATATTGAGTATTGAAGATTGAGTATTGAGAATTGAGGATTGGGTATTGAGGATTGAAGAATGAGGATTGAGGATTGAGAATAGAGGATTGAGGATTGAGGATTGAAGATTGAGTATTGAGGATTGGGGATTGACGACGAGGGCTGAGGGTTGAGGATTGAGGTTTGAGGACTGAGGACTGAGGATTGAGGATTGAGAATTGAGGATTGAGGATTGAGGATTGAAGATTGACGATAGGGTATTGAGGATTGAAGTATGAGGATCGAGGATTGAGGATTGAGGGTTGAGGATTGAAAATTGAGGGTTGAGGGTTGAGGATTGAGGATTCAAGATTGAGTAGTGACTATTGAAGATTGAGGATTGAGGATTGAGGATTGAGGATTGAGGATTGAAGATTGAGGATTGGGGACTGAGCGTTGAGGGTTGAGTGATGAGAATTGATGTTTGTGGATAGAGATTTGAAGATTGCGAACTGAGTATTGCGTATTGAAAACTCTGAACAGAGGATATTCTATGGAAGATTGAGGATTGACAACTGATTGTTGAGGACTGAGTGCTGAAGATTAAGGATTCAGGATTGAGGATTAAGGATTGTGGTTTGAGGTCTGTGGATGAGGATTGAGGATTGACGATTGAGGATTGAGGATTGAGGATTGAAGATTGAGGATTGGGTATTGAGGATTGAACATTGATGATGGAGGATTGAGGATTGAGGATTGAGGATTGAGGATTGAAGATTGAATATTGATGATTGAAGTTTGAGGATTGAGGATTGAGGGTTGTGGATTGAGGACGAGGTCTGAGGGCTGAGTGTTGATGTCTGAGGTCTGAGGATTGAGGGTTGTGGATTGAGAATTGAGGATTGAGGATTGAGGTTTGAGGACTGAGGTTTGAGGATTGGGTATTGAGGATTGAAGAATGAGGATTGAGGATTGAGGATTGAGGATTGAGGATTGAAGATTGAGTATTGAGGATTGAAGATTGAGGATTGAGGATTGAGTATTGAGGATTGAGGATTGAGGATCGAGGATTGAGGATTGACGCTTGAGGATTGAGGTTTGCGGATGGAGGATTGAAGAGAGAGGTCTGAGTGTTGGGGATTGAGTGTTGAGCATAGATGTTTGAGGATTGAGGTTTGATTATTGAATAATGCGTGTTGAGTATTGAACCATGAGAATTCAGGATATTCTATTGAATATTGAGAATTGAGGATTGATGGTTGAGTATTGAGGATTGATTGTTTGGGTTGGGGATTGAGGGTAGTGGATTGAGGACGAGGACTGAGGGCTGAGTATTGATGTTTGAGGTCTGAGGATTGAGGATTGAGGATTCTGAAATGAGGATTGAGGATTGAGGATTGACGATTGAGGATTGAGGATTGAGGATTGAAGATTGAGGATTGGGTATTGAGGATTGAACATTGATGATGGAGGATTGAGGATTGAGGATTGAGGATTGAGGATTGAAGATTGAATATTGATGATTGAAGTTTGAGGATTGAGGATTGAGGGTTGTGGATTGAAGACGAGGTCTGAGGGCTGAGTATTGATGTTTGAGGTCTGAGGATTGAGGGTTGTGGATTGAGAATTGAGGATTGAGGATTGAGGATTGAGGACTGAGGTTTGAGGATTGGGTATTGAGGATTGAAGAATGAGGATAGGGGATTGAGGGTTGACGATTGAGGATTGAGTATTGAGGATTGAGAATTGAGGATTGAGGATTGAAGATCGAGTATTGATGATTGAAGATTGAGGATTGAGGATTCGGGATTGAGGTTTGAGGACTGAGGATTGAGGGTTGAGGATTGAGGATTGAGGATTGAGGATAGACGCTTGAGGATTGAGGATTGAGGATTGAAGATTGAGGATTGGGTATTGAGGATTGAAGTATGAGGATTGAGGATTGAGGATTGAGGATCGTAGATTGAGTATTGAGGATTGAAGACTGACGATTGAGGATTGAGAATTGAGGATTGAGGATTGAAGATTGAGTATTGGGTATTGAGGATTGAAGACTGAGGATTGAGGGTTGAGGATGAGGGCTGAGGGTTGAGGATTGAGGTTTGAGGATTGAAGATTGAGTATTGTGGATTGAGGATTGAGGACTGAAGATTGAGTTTTGAGGATTGAAGACTGACGAGCGAGGATTGAGGATTGAGGACTGAGGATTGAGGATTGAGGATTGAGGATTGAGGATTGAGGTTTGAGGACTGAGGACTGAGGATTGAAGATTGAGAATTGAGGGTTGAGGATTGAGGATTGAAGATTGAGGATTGGGTATTGAGGAATGAAGAATGAGGATTGAGGATTGAGGAATGAGGATTGAGGATTGACGATTGAGGATTGAGTATTGAGGTTTGAGAATTGAGGATTGATGATTCATGACTGAGTATTGAGGATTGTAGAGTGAGGATTGAGGATTGAGGATTGAGGATTGAGGATTGAAGATTTAGTATTGAGGATTGAAGATAGAGGATTGAGGATTGAGGATTGAGGATTGAGGATTGAAGATTGAGGATTGGGTATTGAGGATTGAAGAATGAGGATTGAGGATTGAGGATTGAGGATTGAGTGTTGAGGATTGAAGATTGAGTATTGAGGATAGAAGACTGACGATTGAGGATTGAGCATTGAGGATTGAGGATCGAGGATTTAGGATTGAAGATTTAGTATTGAGGATTGAAGAATGGGGATTGAGTATTGTGGATTGAGAATTGAGGTTTGAAGATTGAGTATTGAGGATTGAGGACTGACGATTGAGGATTGAGGACTGAGGATTGAGTATTGAGGATTGAGGATTGAAGATTGAGTATTGAGGATTGAAGGTTGAGGATTGAGGTTTGAGGACTGAGGATTGAGGATGGAGCATTGAGGATTGAGGATTGAGGATTGAGGATAGAAAATTGAGTATCGGGGACTCAAGATTGAGGATTGAGCATTGAGGATTGAGGACGGAGAATGAGGTCTGAGTGTTGAAGATTGAGGTTTGAGTATTGAATCCTGAGAATTCAGGGTATTCTATTGAGTATTGAGAACTTAGGATTGATGGTTGAGTATTGAGGATTGAAGATTAAGGATTGAGGAATGAGTATTGAAGATTGAGGACTGATGATTGAGGATTGAGGATTGAGGATTGAGGATTGAGTATTGAGTATTGAAGATTGAGGATCGATGATTGAGGATTGAGGATTGAGGATTGAGGGTTGAGGATTGAGGATTGAGGATTGAGGATTGAAGATTGAGGATTGGGGATTGAGGAGTGACGATTGAGGATTGAGGATTGAGGATTGAGAATTGAGGATTGATGATTCAAGATTGAGTATTGAGGATTGTAGAATGAGGATTAAGGATTGAGGATTGAGGATTGAGGATTGAGGATTGAAGATTTAGTATTGAGGATTGAAGATAGAGTATTGAGAATTGAGGATTGAGGATTGAGGATTGAAGATTGAGGATTGGGTATTGAGGATTGAAGAATGAGGATTGAGCATTGAGGATTGAGGATTGAGTGTTGAGGATTGAAGATTGAGTATTGAGGACAGAAGACTGACGATTGAGGATTGAGTATTGAGGTTTGAGGATTGAGGATTGAGGATTGAGGATTGAGGATTGAGGATTGAGGATTGAGTATTGAAGATTGAGTATTCATGACTGAGGATTGAGGATTGAGGATTGAGGATTGAGGATTGAGGATTGAGGATTGAGGATTGAGTGTTGTGGATTGAGGACGAGGACTGAGGGTTGAGTATTGATGTCTGAGGTCTGAGGATTGAGGGTTGAGGTTTGAGAATTGAGGATTGAGGATTGAGTACTGAGGATTGAAGATCGGGTATTGTGGATTGAGGATTGAGGATTGAGGATTGAAGATTGAGGATGAGGGCTGAGGGTTGAGTTTTGAGGTTTGAGGTCTGAGGACTGAGGATTGAGTGTTGAGAATTGAGGATGGAGGATTGAGGATTGTAGATTGAGGATTGGGTATTGAGGATTGAAGAATGGGGATTGAGTATTGTGGATTGAGAATTGAGGTTTGAAGATTGAGTATTGAGGATTGAGGACTGACGATTGAGGATTGAGGACTGAGGATTGAGTATTGAGGATTGAGCATTGAAGATTGAGTATTGAGGATTGAGGATTGTGGATTGAAGATTGAGGATTGAGGACTGAGGATGGGGGCTGACGGTTGAGGATTGAGGTTTGAGGACTGAGGACTGAGGATAGAGCATTGAGAAGTGAGGATTGAGGATTGAGGATTGAAGATTGAGTATTGGGTATTGAGGATTGAAGAATGAGGATTGAGGATTGAGGTTTGAGGATTGAGGATTGAAGATTGAGTATTGAGGATTGAAGACTGACGATTGAGGATTGAGGTTTGAGGACTGAGGACTGAGGATTGAGGATTGAGAATTGAGTATTGAGGATTGAGGATTGAAGATTGAGGATTGGGTATTGAGGATTGAAGAATGAGGATTGAGGATTGAGGATTGAGGATTGAAGATTGAGCATTGAGGATTGAAGACTGACGATTGAGGATTGAGGATTGAGGACTGAGGATTGAGGATTGAGGATTGAGGATTGAAGATTGAGTATTGAGGATTGAATATTGAGTATTGAAGATTGAGTATTGAGAATTGAGGATTGGGTATTGAGGATTGAAGAATGAGGATTGAGGATTGAGAATAGAGGATTGAGGATTGAGGATTGAAGATTGAGTATTGAGGATTGGGGATTGACGACGAGGGCTGAGGGTTGAGGATTGAGGTTTGAGGACTGAGGACTGAGGATTGAGGATTGAGAATTGAGGATTGAGGATTGAGGATTGAAGATTGACGATAGGGTATTGAGGATTGAAGTATGAGGATCGAGGATTGCGGATTGAGGGTTGAGGATTGAAAATTGAGGGTTGAGGGTTGAGGATTGAGGATTCAAGATTGAGTAGTGACTATTGAAGATTGAGGATTGAGGATTGAGGATTGAGGATTGAGGATTGAAGATTGAGGATTGGGGACTGAGCGTTGAGGGTTGAGTGATGAGAATTGATGTTTGTGGATAGAGATTTGAAGATTGCGAACTGAGTATTGCGTATTGAAAACTCTGAACAGAGGATATTCTATGGAAGATTGAGGATTGACAACTGATTGTTGAGGACTGAGTGCTGAAGATTAAGGATTCAGGATTGAGGATTAAGGATTGTGGTTTGAGGTCTGTGGATGAGGATTGAGGATTGACGATTGAGGATTGAGGATTGAGGATTGAAGATTGAGGATTGGGTATTGAGGATTGAACATTGATGATGGAGGATTGAGGATTGAGGATTGAGGATTGAGGATTGAAGATTGAATATTGATGATTGAAGTTTGAGGATTGAGGATTGAGGGTTGTGGATTGAGGACGAGGTCTGAGGGCTGAGTGTTGATGTCTGAGGTCTGAGGATTGAGGGTTGTGGATTGAGAATTGAGGATTGAGGATTGAGGTTTGAGGACTGAGGTTTGAGGATTGGGTATTGAGGATTGAAGAATGAGGATTGAGGATTGAGGATTGAGGATTGAGGATTGAAGATTGAGTATTGAGGATTGAAGATTGAGGATTGAGGATTGAGTATTGAGGATTGAGGATTGAGGATCGAGGATTGAGGATTGACGCTTGAGGATTGAGGTTTGAGGATGGAGGATTGAAGAGAGAGGTCTGAGTGTTGGGGATTGAGTGTTGAGCATAGATGTTTGAGGATTGAGGTTTGATTATTGAATAATGCGTGTTGAGTATTGAACCATGAGAATTCAGGATATTCTATTGAATATTGAGAATTGAGGATTGATGGTTGAGTATTGAGGATTGATTGTTTGGGTTGGGGATTGAGGGTAGTGGATTGAGGACGAGGACTGAGGGCTGAGTATTGATGTTTGAGGTCTGAGGATTGAGGATTGAGGATTCTGAAATGAGGATTGAGGATTGAGGATTGACGATTGAGGATTGAGGATTGAGGATTGAAGATTGAGGATTGGGTATTGAGGATTGAACATTGATGATGGAGGATTGAGGATTGAGGATTGAGGATTGAGGATTGAAGATTGAATATTGATGATTGAAGTTTGAGGATTGAGGATTGAGGGTTGTGGATTGAAGACGAGGTCTGAGGGCTGAGTATTGATGTTTGAGGTCTGAGGATTGAGGGTTGTGGATTGAGAATTGAGGATTGAGGATTGAGGATTGAGGACTGAGGTTTGAGGATTGGGTATTGAGGATTGAAGAATGAGGATGGAGGATTGAGGATTGAGGATTGAGGGTTGAAGATTGAGTATTGAGGATTGAAGATTGAGGATTGAGTATTGAGGATTGAGGATTGAGGATCGAGGATTGAGGATTGACGCTTGAGGATTGAGGTTTGAGGATGGAGGATTGAAGAGAGAGGTCTGAGTGTTGGGGATTGAGTGTTGAGCTTAGATGTTTGAGGATTGAGGTTTGATTATTGAATATTGCGTATTGAGTATTGAACCATGAGAATTCAGGATATTCTATCGAATATTGAGAATGGAGGATTGATGGTTGAGTATTGAGGATTGATTGTTTGGGTTGGGGATTGAGGGTAGTGGATTGAGGACGAGGACTGAGGGCTGAGTATTGATGTTTGAGGTCTGAGGATTGAGGATTGAGGATTGTGAAATGAGGATTGAGGATTGAGGACTGAAGATTGAGGATTGGGTATTGAGGATTGAAAAATGAGGATTGAGGATTGAGGATTGAGTATTAAGTATTGAAGATTGAGTATTGAGGATTGAAGATTGAGGGTTGAGGATTGAGGTTTGAAGATTGAGGATTTGGGACTAAGGATTGAAGATTGAGGATCGAGGATTGAGGATTGAGGATTGAGGATTGAGAATTGAGGATTGAAGATTGAGGATTGGGTATTGAGGATTGAAGAATGAGGATTGATGATTGAGTATTGAGGATTGAATATTGAGGATTGAGGAATGAGGATTGAGGATTGAGGATTGAAGATTGAGGATTGAGGATTGAGGATTGAGGATTGTGGATTGAGGATTGAATATTGACGATTAAGGATTGAGGATTGAGTACTGAGGATTGAAGATTGAGTATTGAGGATTGAGGATTGAGTATTGAGGACTGAGGATTGAGGATTGAGGATTGAAGATTGAGCCTTGAGGATTGAAGATTGAGGATTGAGGATTGACGATTGAGGATTGAGGTTTGAGGATTGGGGATTGAAGGTTGAGGGTTGATGATTGAGGATTGAGGATTGAGGACTGAAGATTGAGGATTGGGTATTGAGGATTGAAAAATGAGGATTGAGGATTGAGGATTGAGTATTGAGTATTGAAGATTGAGTATTGAGGATTGAAGATTGAGGGTTGAGGATTGAGGTTTGAAGATTGAGGATTTGGGACTAAGGATTGAAGATTGAGGATCGAGGATTGAGGATTGAGGATTGAGGATTGAGAATTGAGGATTGAAGATTGAGGATTGAGGATTGAGGATTGAAGATTGAGTATTGAGGATTGAAGATTGAGGATTGAGGAATGAGGATTGAGGATTGAGGATGAGGGCTGAGGGTTGAGGATTGAGGTTTGAGGACAGAGGACTGAGGATTAAGGGTTGAGAATTGAGGATTGAGAATTCAGGATTGAAGGTTTAGGATTGGGTATTGAGGATTGAAGGGTGAGGATTGAGGATTGAGGATTGAAGATTGAGTATTGAGGATTGAATATTGATGATTGAGGATTGAGGATTGAGGCTTGAGAATGAGGGCTGAGGGTTGAGGATTGAGGTTTGTGGACTGAGGACTGAGGATTGAGGTCTGGGGATTGAGGATGTGGGCTGAGGGTCGGGGATTGAAGTTTGACGACTGAGGACTGAGGATTGAAATTGAGTATTGAGGATTGGAGATTGAGGATTGAGATTTGATTATTGAATATTGTGGATTGAGTATTGAACCATGCGAATTCAGGATATTCTATTGAGGATTGAACATTGAGGATTGAGGATTGAGAATTGAGGTTTGGGGATTGATGATTGAGGTTTGAGGATTGAGGATTGAGGATTGAGTTTTGACGATTGAAGATTGAGTATTGAGGATTGAAGATTGAATATTGAGGACTGAGGATTGAGGATTGAGTATTGATAATTGAGGATGAGGACGGAGGGTTGAGGGTTGAGGTTTTAGGAACGAGGATTGAGGATTGAGGATTGAGGACTGAGGATCGACGATTAAATATTGAAGAATGAGGATTTATGACAGAGGATTGAGGATTGAGGATTGAGGGTTGAGGATTCAGGATTGATGATTGACGCTTGAGGATTGAGGGTTGAGGATGGAGGATGGAAGAGAGAGGACTGAGTGTTGAGGATTGAGTGTTGAGGAATTATGTTTGAGGAGTGAGGTTTGATAATTGAATATTGTGGATTTAGTATTGAACCATGAGAATTCAGGATATTCTATTGAGCATTGAGAATTGAGGATTGATGGCTGAGTATTGAGGATAGAGGATTGAGGATTGAGTATTGAGTATTGAAGATTGAGGACTGGCGATTGAGGATTGAAGGTTGAGGATTAAGGATTGAGGATTGGGGATTGTGGATCTAGGATTGGAGATTGATTATTGGGGATTGAAGATTGAGGATTGCGGATTGAGTATAGAGAATTGAGAATTGAGGATGAGGACTGAGGGTTGAGGATTGAGGTTTGAGGAACGAGGATTGAGGATTGAGGATTGAGGACTGAGGATTGACGACTGAGTATTGAAGATTGAGGATTTATGACTGAGGATTGAGGATTGAGGATTGAGGATTGAGGATTGAGGATTGAAGATTGAGTATTGAGGATTGAGTATTGAGGATTGACGATTGAGCATTGAGGATTGAGGACTGAGGATTGAGGATTGAGGGTTGAAGATTGAGGATTGGGTATTGAGGATTGAAGAATGAGGATTGAGGATTGAGGATTGAGGATTGAGTATTGAGGATTGAAGATTTTGTATTGAGGACTGAAGATTGACGATTGAGGATTGAGGATTGAGGATTGAAGATTGAGTATTGAGGATTGACGATTGAGGATTGAGGATTGATCATTAAGGACTGAGGACTGAGGATTGAGGATTGAGGATTGAGAATTGAGAACTGATAATGAGGACTGAGGGCTGAGGATTGAGGATAGAGGATTGAGGATTGAGGATTGAGTATTGACGATTGAGTATTGATGACTGAGTATTGAGGATTGAGGATTGAAAATTGATTATTGAGGATTGAAGATTGATGATTGAGGATTGAGGATTGAGAATTGAGAATTGAAGATGAGGACTGAGGGTTGTGGAATGAGGTTTGAGGTGTGAGGATTGAGGATTGAGGATTGAGGATTGAGGATTGAGGATTGAGGATTGAGGATTGAGTATTGAAGACTGAGTATTCATGACTGAGGATTGAGGATTGAGGATTGAGGATTGTGGATTGAGGATTGAGGATAGAAAATTGAGTATCGGGGACTCAAGATTGAGGATTGAGGATTGAGGATTGAGGACGGAGAATGAGGGCTGAGGGTTGAAGATTGAGGTTTGAGTATTGAATCCTGAGAATTCAGGGTATTCTATTGAGTATTGAGAACTTAGGATTGATGGTTGAGTATTGAGGATTGAAGATTAAGGATTGAGGAATGAGTATTGAAGATTGAGGACTGATGATTGAGGATTGAGGATTGAGGATTGAGGATTGACTATTGAGTATTGAAGATTGAGGATCGATGATTGAGGATTGAGGATTGAGGATTGAGGATTGAGGATTGAGGATTGAGGATTGAGGATCGAAGATTGAGGATTGGGGATTGAGGAGTGACGATTGAGTATTGAGGATTGAGGATAGAAGATTGAGGATTGGGTATTGAGGATTGAAGAATGAGGATTGAGGATTGAGGATTGAGGATTGAAGATTGAGCATTGAGGATTGAAGACTGACGATTGAGGATTGAGGATTGAGGACTGAGGATTGAGGATTGAGGATTGAGGATTGAAGATTGAGTATTGAGGATTGAATATTGAGTATTGTAGATTGAGTATTGAGAATTGAGGATTGGGTATTGAGGATTGAAGAATGAGGATTGAGGATTGAGAATACAGGATTGAGGATTGAGGATTGAAGATTGAGTATTGAGGATTGGGGATTGACGACGAGGGCTGAGGGTTGAGGATTGAGGTTTGAGGACTGAGGACTGAGGATTGAGGATTGAGAATTGAGGATTGAGGATTGAGGATTGAAGATTGACGATAGGGTATTGAGGATTGAAGAATGAGGATCGAGGATTGAGGATTGAGGGTTGAGGATTGAAAATTGAGGGTTGAGGGTTGAGGATTGAGGATTCAAGATTGAGTAGTGACTATTGAAGATTGAGGATTGAGGATTGAGGATTGAGGATTGAGGATTGAAGATTGAGGATTGGGGACTGAGCGTTGAGGGTTGAGTGATGAGAATTGATGTTTGTGGATAGAGATTTGAAGATTGCGAACTGAGTATTGCGTATTGAAAACTCTGAACTGAGGATATTCTATGGAAGATTGAGGATTGACAACTGATTGTTGAGGACTGAGTGCTGAAGATTAAGGATTCAGGATTGAGGATTAAGGATTGTGGTTTGAGGTCTGTGGATGAGGATTGAGGATTGACGATTGAGGATTGAGGATTGAGGATTGAAGATTGAGGATTGGGTATTGAGGATTGAACATTGATGATGGAGGATTGAGGATTGAGGATTGATGATTGAGGATTGAAGATTGAATATTGATGATTGAAGTTTGAGGATTGAGGATTGAGGGTTGTGGATTGAGGACGAGGTCTGAGGGCTGAGTATTGATGTTTGAGGTCTGAGGATTGAGGGTTGTGGATTGAGAATTGAGGATTGAGGATTGAGGTTTGAGGACTGAGGTTTGAGGATTGGGTATTGAGGATTGAAGAATGAGGATTGAGGATTGAGGATGGAGGATTGAGGATTGAAGATTGAGTATTGAGGATTGAAGATTGAGGGTTGAGGATTGAGGATTGAAGATTGAGGATTTGGGACTAAGGATTGAAGATTGAGGTTCGAGGATTGAGGATTGAGGATTGAGGATTGAGAATTGAGGATTGAAGATTGAGGATTGCGTATTGAGGATTGAAGAATGAGGATTGAAGATTGACTATTGAGGATTGAGGATTGAGTATTGAGGACTGAGGATTGAGGATTGAGGATTGAAGATTGAGCCTTGAGGATTGAAGATTGAGGATTGAGGATTGACGATTGAGGATTGATGTTTGAGGATTGGGGATTGAAGGTTGAGGGTTGATGATTGAGGATTGAGTATTGAGGCTTGAGGATTGAGGATTGAGGATTGAAGATTGAGTATTGAGGATTGAAGATTGAGGATTGAGGAATGAGGATTGAGGATTGAGGATGAGGGCTGAGGGTTGAGGATTGAGGTTTGAGGACTGAGGACTGAGGATTAAGGGTTGAGAATTGAGGATTGAGAATTCAGGATTGAAGGTTTAGGATTGGGTATTGAGGATTGAAGGGTGAGGATTGAGGATTGAGGATTGAGGATTGAAGATTGAGGATTCAGTACTGAGGATTGAGGATTGAGAATTGAGGATTGAGGATTGAGGTTTGAGTATTGAGGACGAGTACTGACGGTTGAGGATTGAGCTTTGAGGATTGAGGATTGAGGATAGAGGACTGAGGACTGAGGATTGAGGATGGAGCATTGACGATTGAAGATTGAGGACTTGGGAATGAGGATTCAAGATTGAGGATTAAGGATTGAGGATTGGGGATTGAGGATCTAGGATTTGAGATAGATTATTGAGGATCGAAGGTTGAGGATTGAGGATTGAGGATTGAGGATTGATAATTCAGAATTGAGGATGAGGCCTTAGGGTTGAGGATTGAGGTTATAGGTATGAGGATTGAGGATTGAGGATTGAGGATTGAGGATTGAGGACTGAAGAAGGAGGATTGGGGATTGAGGATTGAGGATTGAGGATTGAGGATTGAGGATTGAGGATTGAGGATTGGGTATTGAGGATTGAAGAAGGAGGATTGAGGATTGAGGATTGAGGATTGAGGATTGAACATTGAGGACTGAGTGTTGAGGGTTGAGTAATGGGAATTGATGTTTGTGGATAGAGGTTTGAAGACTGCAGATTGAGTATTGAGTATTGAAAACTGTGAATTGAGGATATTCTATTGAGGATTGAGGATTGACAACTGATTGTTGTGGACTGAGGGACCAGGATTGAGGATTCAGGATTGGGGATTCAGAATTGAGGTTTGAGGACTGAGGATTGAGGATTGAAGATTGAGTACTGAGGATTGAAGTTTGAGGATTGAGGATTGAGGATTGAGAATTGATGATGAGGGCTGAGGCCTGAGGATTGAGGTTTGAGGTCTGAGGACTGAGGACTGAGGATTGAGGATTGAGAATTGACGAATGAGGATTGAGGATTGAAGATTGAGTATTGGGTATTGAGGATTGAAGAATGAGGATTGAGGATTGAGGATTGAGGATTGAGTGTTGAGGATTGAAGATTGAGTACTGAGGGTAGAAGACTGACGATTGAGGATTGAGGATCGAGGATTGAGGATTGAGGGTTGAGGATTGAAGATTGAGTATTGAGGATTGAAGGTTGAGGATTGAGGATTGAGGATTGAGGATTGAGGAATGAAGATTGCAGATTGGAGACTGATTGTTGAGGTTTGAGTGATGAGAATTGATGTTTGGGAATAGAGGTTTGAAGATTGCAGATTGAGTATTGAGTACTGAAAACTGTGAATTGATGATATTCTATTGAGGATAGAGGATTGACAACTGACTGTTGAGGTCTGAGGTCTGAAGATTGAGGATTCAGGGTTGAGGAATCAGGATTGAATTTTGAGGACCGAGGATTGAGGATTGAGGATTGAGGATTGAGGATTGAGGACTGAGGATTGGAGATTGAGGATTGAGGATTGAGGATGAGGGCTGAGGGTTGCGGATTGAGGTTTGAGGACTGAGGACTGAGGATCGAGGATTGAGATTTGACGATTGAGGATTGAGGATTGAAGATTGAGGATTGGGTATTGAGGATTGAAGAACGAGGATTGAGGATTGAGGATTGAGGATTGAGGATTGAAGATTGAGTATTGAGGATTGAAGACTAACGATTGAGGATTGAGAATTGGGGATTGAGGATTGAGGATTGAAGACTGTGGATTGGGTATTGAGGATTGAAAAATGAGGATTGAGGATTGAGGATTGAGGATTGAAGGTTGAGTATTGAGGATTGAAGATTGAGGGTTGAGTATTGAGGATTGAAGATGGAGGATCGAGAATTGAGGATTGAGGATTGAAGATTGAGGATTAACGATTGAGGATTGGGGATTGAGGATCTAGGATTGGAGATTGATTATTGAGGATTGATGATTGAGGATTGAGGATTGAGGATTGAGGATTGACGATGAGGTATGAGGATTGAGGATTGAGGATTGAGGATTGAGGATTGGGTATTGAGGATTGAGAATTGATGATTGAGGATTGAGGATTAAAGATTGAGGATTGGGGATCGCGGATTGAACATTGAGGATTGAGGATTGAGGATTGATGATTGAGGATTGAGGACTGAAGATTGTATATTGATGATTGAAGATTGAGGATTGAGGATTGAGGATTGAGTATTGTGGATTGAGGACGAGGGCTGAGGGTTGAGTATTGATGTCTGAGGTCTGAGGATTGAGGATTGAGGATCGAGGATTGAGAATTGAGGATTGAGGATTGACAACTGAGGATTGAATATCGGGGATTGTGGATTGAGGATTCAGTATTGAGGATTGAAGATTGAGGATGAGGGCTGAGGGTTGAGTTTTGAGGTTTGAGGACTGAGGACTGAGGATTGAGGGTTGAGAGTTGAGGATTGAGGATTGAGGATTGTAGATTGAGGATTGGGTATTGAGGATTGAAGAATGAGGATTGAGTATTGTGGATTGAGGATTGAGGATTGAAGATTGAGTATTGAGGATTGAAGACTGACGATTGAGGATTGAGGACTGAGGATTGAGGATTGAAGATTGAGGGTTGAAGATAGAGTATTGAGGATTGAAGACTGAGGATTGAGGTTTGAGGACTGAGGATTGAGGATTGAGGATTGAGGATTGAGGATTGAGGAATGAGGATTGATGATTGAGGATTGAGGATTGAAGATTGAGGATTGGGTATCGCGGATTGAGCATTGAGGATTGAGGATTGAGGATTGAATATTGATGATTGAAGTTTGAGGATTGAGGATTGAGGGTTGTGGATTGAGGACGAGGACTGAGGGCTGAGTATTGATGTTTGAGGTCTGAGGATTGAGGGTTGTGGATTGAGAATTGAGGTTTGAGGATTGAGGATTGAGGACTGAGGATTGGGTATTGAGGATTGAAGAATGAGGATTGAGGATTGAGGATTGAGGATTGAGGATTGAAGATTGAGTATTGAGGATTGAAGATTGAGGATTGAGGATTGAGTATTGAGGATTGAGGATTGAGGATCGAGGATTGAGGATTGACGCTTGAGGATTGAGGTTTGAGGATGGAGGATTGAAGAGAGAGGACTGAGTGTTGGGGATTGAGTGTTGAGCATAGATGTTTGAGGATTGAGGTTTGATTATTGAATATTGCGTATTGAGTATTGAACCATGAGAATTCAGGATATTCTATTGAATATTGAGAATTGAGGATTGATGGTTGAGTATTGAGGATTGATTGTTTGGGTTGGGGATTGAGGGTTGTGGATTGAGGACGGGGACTGAGGGCTGAGTATTGATGTTTGAGGTCTCAGGATTGAGGATTGAGGATTGTGAAATGAGGATTGAGGATTGAGGATTGAAGATTGAGGATTGGGTATTGAGGATTGAAAAATGAGGATTGAGGATTGAGGATTGAGTATTGAGTATTGAAGATTGAGTATTGAGGATTGAAGATTGAGGGTTGAGGATTGAGGATTGAAGATTGAGGATTTGGGACTAAGGATTGAAGATTGAGGATCGAGGATTGAGGATTGAGGATTGAGGATTGAGAATTGAGGATTGAAGATTGAGGATTGGGTATTGAGGATTGAAGAATGAGGATTGAGGATTGAGGATTGAGGATTGAATATTGAAGAGTGAGTATTGAGGATTGAAGATTGACGATTGAGGATTGAGCATTGAGGATTGAAGATTGAGGATTGAGAATTGAAGATTGAAGAATGAGGATTGAGGATTGAGGATAGAGACTTGAAGATTGCAGATTGAGTATTGAGTATTGAAATCTGTGAATTGCTGATATTCTATTGAGGATTGAGGATTGACAACTGATTGTTGAGGACTGAGGTCTGAAGATTGAGTATTCGGGATTGAGGATTCAGGATTGATGTTTGAGGACTGAGGATTGAGGATTGAGGATTGAGGATTGAGGACTCAGGATTGAGGATTGAGGATTGAATATTGAGGATTGGGTATTGAGGATTGAGGTCTGAGGATTGAGGATGATGTCTGAGGGTTGAGGATTGAGGTTTGTGGACTGAGGACTGAGGATTGAGGTCTGGGGACTGAGGATGAGGGCTGAGGGTCGGGGATTGAGCTTTGACGACCGAGGACTGAGGATTGAAATTGAGTATTGAGGGTTGAGGACTGAGGATTGAGATTTGATGATTGAAAATTGTGGATTGAGTATTGAACCATGCGAATTCAGGATATTCTATTGAGGATTGAACATTGAGGATTGAGGATTGAGAATTGAGGATTGGGGATTGATGATTGAGGATTGAGGATTGAGGATTGAGGATTGAGTTTTGACGATTGAAGATTGAGTATTGAAGAATGAAGATTGAAGATTGAGGATTGAGGATTGAGGATTGAGTATTGAGAATTGAGGATGAGGACGGAGGGTTGAGGATTGAGGTTTTAGGAACGAGGATTGAGGATTGAGGATTGACGATTGAGGATTGACGATTAAGTATTGAAGAATGAGGATTTATGACAGAGGATTGAGGATTGAGGATTGAGGGTTGAGGATTCAGGATTGATGATTGACGCTTGAGGATTGAGGGTTGAGGATGGAGGATTGAAGAGAGAGGACTGAGTGTTGAGGATTGAGTGTTGAGAATTGACGTTTGAGGAGTGAGGTTTGATTATTGAATATTGTGGATTTAGTATTGAACCATGAGAATTCAGGATATTCTATTGAGCATTGAGAATTGAGGATTGATGGCTCAGTATTGAGGATAGAGGATTGAGGATTGAGCATTGAGGATTGAGGACTGAGGATTGACGATTGAGTGTTGAAGATTGAGGATTTATGACTGACGATTGAGGATTGAGGATTGAGTAATGAGGATTGAGGATTGAAGATTGAGTATTGAGGATTGAATATTGATGATTGAGGATTGAGGATTGAAGATTGAGGATTGAGGATTGATCATTAAGGACTGAGGACTGAGGACTGAGGATTGAGGATTGAGAATTGAGGATTGAGGATTGAGGGTTCAAGATTGAGGATTGGGTATTGAGGATTGAAGAATGAGGATTGAGGATTGAGGATTGAGGATTGAGTGTTGACGATTGAAGATTTTGTATTGAGGACTGAAGATAGACGATTGAGGATTGAGGATTGAGGATTGAAGATTGAGTATTGAGGATTGAAGATTGAGGATTGAGGATTGATCATTAAGGACTGAGGACTGAGGACTGAGGATTGAGGATTGAGGATTGAGGATTGAGGATTGAGGTTTGAGGACTGACGACTGAGGATTGAAGATTGAGAATTGAGGGTTGAGGATTGAGGATTGAGAATTGAGGATTGAGTATTGAGGATTGAAGATTGAGTATTGGGTATTGAGTATTGAAGACTGAGGATTGAGGATTGAGGATTGAAGATTGAGTGTTGAGTACAGAAGATTGAGTATTGATGGTTTAAGGCTGACGATTGAGGATTGAGTATTGAATCCTGAGAATTCAGGATATTCTATTGAGTAATTAGAATTGAGGATTGATGGTTGAGTATTGAGGATTGAGTATTGAGGATTGAGGATTGAGGATTGAGTATTGAAGATTGAGGACTGATGATTGAGGATTGAGGATTGAGGATTGAGGATTGAGGACTGAGTATTGAAGATTGAGGATTGATGATTGAGGATTGAGGATTGAGGATTGGGGATTGAGGATTGAGGATTGATGTTTGTGGACTGAGGACTGAGGATTGAGGATTGAGGATTGAGGATTGAAGGTTCAGTATTAAGGATTGAAGATTGGGAATTGAGGGTTGAGGATTGAACATTGAGGACTGAGTGTTGAGGGTTGAGTGATGAGAATTGATGTTTGTGGATAGCGATTTGAAGATTGCAGATTGAGTATTGAGTATTGAAAACTGTGAATTGAGGATATTCTATTGAGAATTGAGCATTTACAACTGATTGTTGAGGACTGAGGGCCGAAGATTGAGGATTCAGGATTGAGGATTCAGAATTGAGGTTTGAGGAGTGAGGATTGAGGGTTGAAGATTGAGTATTGAGGATTGAAGATTGAGGATTGAAGATTGAGGATTGAGGATTGAGGATGAGGGCCGAGGGTTGAGGATTGAGGTTTGAGGACTGAGGACTGAGGATTGAGGATTGAGAATTGAGGATTGAATATTCAGGATTGAAGATTGAGTATTGGGTATTGAGGATTGAAGACTGAGGATTGAGGATTGAGGATTGAGGATTGAGGATTGAGTGTTGAGGACTGAAGATTGAGTATTGAGGGTTTAAGACTGACGATTGAGGATTGAGGTTTGAGGATTGAGGATTGAGGATTGAGGATTGAAGATTGAGTATTGAGAATTGAAGATTGAGGATTGGGGATTGAGGATTGAGGATTGAAGATTGAGGACTGAAGAATGAGGATTGAGGATTGAGGATTGAGGATTGAGGATTGAAGACTGAGTATTGAGGATTGAAGACTGACGATTGAGGATTGAGGATTCAGGAATGAGGTCTGAGGATTGAGGATTGAGGATTGAGAATTGAGGATTGAGGATTGAGGATTGAGGATTGAAGATTGAGTATTGAGGATTGAAGATTGACGATTGAGGATTGAGGGTTGAGGATTGAGTATTGAACATGGAGGACTGAGTGTTGAGGGATGAGTGATGAGAATTGATGTTTGTGGATAGAGATTTGAAGTTTGCAGATTGATTATTGAGTATTGAAAACTGCGAATTGATGATATTCTATTGAGGATTGAGGATTGACAGCTGATTGTTGAGGTCTGCGGTCTGAAGATTGAGGATTCAGGATTGAGGATACAGGTTTGCGGATTGATGAATGAGGATTGAGGATTGAGGATTGAGGATTGAGGATTGAGGATTGAGGATTGAAGATTGAGGATTGGGTACTGAGGATTGAAGAATGAGGATTGAGGATTGAGGATTGAGGATTGAGGATTGAGGATTGAGGATTGAAGATTGAGTATTGAGGATTGAAGATTGAGGATTGAGTATTGAGTATTGAAGATTGAGGATTGATGATTGAGGATTGAGGATTAAGGATTGAGGATTGAGGATTGAGGATTGAGGATTGAGGATTGAAGATTGAGGATTGGGGATTGAGGAGTGTCGATTGAGGATTGAGGATTGAGGTTTGAGGATTGAAGATTGAATATTGATGATTGAAGTTTGAGGATTGAGGATTGAGGGTTCTGGATTGAGGACGAGGACTGAGGGCTGAGTATTGATGTTTGAGATCTGAGGATTGAGGATTGTTGATTGAGAATTGAGAATTGAGGGTTGAGGATTGAAGATTGAGGATTGGGTATTGAGGATTGAAGAATGAGGATTGAGGATTGAGGATTGAGGATTGAGGATTGAAGATTGAGTATTGAGGATTGAAGATTGAGGACTGAGGACTGAGGATTGAGGATTGAGAATTGAGGATTGAGGATTGAGGATTGAAGATTGAGGATTGGGTATTGAGGATTGGGGAATGAGAATTGAGGATTGAGGATTGAGGATTGAGTGTTGAGGATTGAAGATTGAGTATTGAGGTTTGAAGACTGACGATTGAGGATTTAGGATTGAGGATTGAGGATTGAGGATTGAGGATTGAAGATTGAGTATTGAGGATTGAAGATTGAGGATTGAGGATTGGGGTTGAGGATTGAGGATAGAATATTGAGGATTGGGGACTGAGTGTTGAGGGTTGAGTGGTGAGAATTGATGTTTGTGGATAGAGATTTGAAGATTGCAGATTGAGTATTGAGTATTGAAAACTGTGAATTGATGATATTCTATTGAGGATTGAGGATTGACAGCTGATTGTTAAGGTCTGAGGTCTGAAGATAGAGGATTCAGGTTTGAGGATACAGGATTGTGGTTTGAGGACTGAGGATTGAGGATTGAGGATTGAGGATTGAAGACTGAGGATTGAGGATTGAGGATGAGGGCTGAGGGTTGAGGACTGAGGTTTGAGGATTGATGATAGAGTATTGTGGATTGAGGATTGAGGATTGAAGATTGAGTTTTGAGGATTGAAGGCTGACGATTGAGGATTGAGGATTGAAGATTGAGGATTGGGTATTGAGGATTGAAGAATGAGGATTGAGGATTGAGGATTGAGGATTGAGGATTGAAGATTGAGTATTGAGGTTTGAAGATTGAGGACTGAGGACTGAGGATTGAGGATTGAGAATTGAGGATTGAGGATTGAGGATTGAAGATTGAGGATTGGGTATTGAGGATTGGGGAATGAGAATTGAGGATTGAGGATTGAGGATTGAGTGTTGAGGATTGAAGATTGAGTATTGAGGTTTGAAGACTGACGATTGAGGATTTAGGATTGAGGATTGAGGATTGAGGATTGAGGATTGAAGATTGAGTATTGAGGATTGAAGATTGAGGATTGAGGATTGGGGTTGAGGATTGAGGATAGAATATTGAGGATTGGGGACTGAGTGTTGAGGGTTGAGTGGTGAGAATTGATGTTTGTGGATAGAGATTTGAAGATTGCAGATTGTGTATTGAGTATTGAAAACTATGAATTGATGATATTCTATTGAGGATTGAGGATTGACAGCTGAATGTTAAGGTCTGAGGTCTGAAGATTGAGGATTCAGGTTTGAGGATACAGGATTGTGGTTTGAGGACTGAGGATTGAGGATTGAGGATTGAGGATTGAAGACTGAGGATTGAGGATTGAGGATGAGGGCTGAGGGTTGAGGACTGAGGTTTGAGGATTGATGATAGAGTATTGTGGATTGAGGATTGAGGATTGAAGATTGAGTTTTGAGGATTGAAGACTGACGATTGAGGATTGAGGATTGAAGATTGAGGATTGGGTATTGAGGATTGAAGAATGAGGATTGAGGATTGAGGATTGAGGATTGAGGATTGAAGATTGAGTATTGAGGTTTGAAGATTGAGGACTGAGGACTGAGGATTGAGGATTGAGAATTGAGGATTGAGGATTGAGGATTGAAGATTGAGGATTGGGTATTGAGGATTGGGGAATGAGAATTGAGGATTGAGGATTGAGGATTGAGTGTTGAGGATTGAAGATTGCGTATTGAGGTTTGAAGACTGACGATTGAGGATTTAGGATTGAGGATTGAGGATTGAGGATTGAGGATTGAAGATTGAGTATTGAGGATTGAAGATTGAGGATTGAGGATTGGGGTTGAGGATTGAGGATAGAATATTGAGGATTGGGGACTGAGTGTTGAGGGTTGAGTGGTGAGAATTGATGTTTGTGGATAGAGATTTGAAGATTGCAGATTGAGTATTGAGTATTGAAAACTATGAATTGATGATATTCTATTGAGGATTGAGGATTGACAGCTGAATGTTAAGGTCTGAGGTCTGAAGATTGAGGATTCAGGTTTGAGGATACAGGATTGTGGTTTGAGGACTGAGGATTGAGGATTGAGGATTCAGGATTGAAGACTGAGGATTGAGGATTGAGGATGAGGGCTGAGGGTTGAGGACTGAGGTTTGAGGATTGATGATAGAGTATTGTGGATTGAGGATTGAGGATTGAAGATTGAGTTTTGAGGATTGAAGACTGACGATTGAGGATTGAGGATTGAAGATTGAGGATTGAGGATTGAGTGTTGTGGATTGAGGACGAGGACTGAGGGTTGAATATTGATGTTTGGTGTCTGAGGATTGAGGATTGAGGATTGAGGATCGAGAATTGAGGATTGAGGATTGAGGATTGAAGATTGAGGATTGGGTATTGAGGATTGAAGAGTGAGGATTGAGGATTGAGGATTGAGGATTGAATATTGCAGATTGAGTGTTGAGGATTGAAGGTTGAGTATTGAGGTTTGAGGATTGACGATTGAGGACTGAGGATTGAGGATTGAAGACTGAGTAATGAGGATTGAAGACTGACGATTGAGGATTGAGGATTGAGGATTGAGGATTGAGGATTGAGGATTGAGGATTGAGTATTGAAGACTGAGTATTCATGACTGAGGATTGAGGATTGAGGGTTGAGGATTGAGGATTGAGGATTGAGGATAGAAAATTGAGTATCGGGGACTCAAGATTGAGGATTGAGGATTGAGGATTGACGATTGAATATTGATGATTGAAGATTGAGGATTGAAGATTGAATATTGATGATTGAAGATTGAGGATTGAGGATTGAGTGTTGTGGATTGAGGACGAGGACTGAGGGTTGAATATTGATGTTTGGTGTCTGAGGATTGAGGATTGAGGATTGAGGATCGAGAATTGAGGATTGAGGATTGAGGATTGAAGATTGAGGATTGGGTATTGAGGATTGAAGAGTGAGGATTGAGGATTGAGGATTGAGGATTGAATATTGCAGATTGAGTGTTGAGGATTGAAGGTTGAGTATTGAGGTTTGAGGATTGACGATTGAGGACTGAGGATTGAGGATTGAAGACTGAGTAATGAGGATTGAAGACTGACGATTGAGGATTGAGGATTGAGGATTGAGGATTGAGGATTGAAGATTGAGTATTGAGGATTGAAAATTGAGGATTGAGGTTCGAGGATTGAGGATTGAGTATTGAGGATTGAGGATTGAAGATTGAGGATTGGGGATTGAGGAATGACGATTGAGGATTGAGTATTGAGGATTGAGAATTGAGGATTGATTATTGAAGGTGGAGTAGTGAGGATTGAAGATTGAGGATTGAGGATTGAGGATTGAGGATTGAGGATGAGGGCTGAGGGTTGAGGATTGAGGTTTGAGGACTGAGGACTGAGGATTGAGGATTGAGAATTGAGGATTGAGGATTGAGGATTGAAGATTGAGGATTGGGTATTGACGATTGAAGAATGAGGATTGAGGATTGAGGATTGAAGATAGAGTATTGAGGATTGAATGTTGACGGTTGAGGATTGAGGATTGAGGATTGAGGATTGAGGATTGAGGATTGAGGATTGAGGATTGAGGATTGAGGATTGAGGATTGAAGATTGAGTATTGAGGGTTGAAGGTTGAGGATTGAGGATTGAGGATTGAGGATTGAGGATTAAAGATTGAGGATTGAGGATTGAGGATTGAGGATTGAGGATTGAGGATTGAGGATTGAGGATTGAGGATTGAAGTTTGAAGATTGAATATTGATGATTGAAGGTTGAGGATTGAGGACTGAGGGTTGTGGATTGAGGACGAGGACTGAGGGTTGAATATTGGTGTTTGAGGTCTGAGGAATGAGGATTGAGGATTGAGAATTGAGGATTGTGGATTGAGGATTGAAGATTGAGGATTGGGTATTGAGGATTGAAGAATGAGGATTGAGGATTGAGGATTGAGGATTGAAGACTGCAGATTGAGCATTGAGGATTGTAGGCTGAGGATTGAGGATTGAGGATTGAGGATTGAGGATTGAAGACTGAGGATTGAGGATTGAGGATGAGGGCTGAGGGTTGAGGATTGAGGTTTGAGGATTGATGATAGAGTATTGTGGATTGAGGATTGAGGATTGAAGATTGAGTTTTGAGGATTGAAGGCTGACGATTGAGGATTGAGGATTGAGGACTGAGGATTGAGGATTGAGGATTGAGGATTGAGGATTGAGGTTTGAAGACTGAGGACTGAGGATTGAAGATTGAGAATTGAGGGTTGAGGATTGAGGATTGAAGATTGAGGATTGGGTATTGAGGAATGAAGAATGAGGATTGAGGATTGAGGATTGAGGATTGAGGATTGACGATTGAGGATTGAGTATTGAGGTTTGAGAATTGAGGATTGATGATTCAAGATTGAGTATTGAGGATTGCAGAGTGAGGATTGAGGATTGAGGATTGAGGATTGAGGATTGAAGATTTAGTATTGAGGATTGAAGATTGACGATTGAGGATTGAGGATTGAGGATTGAAGATTGAGTATTGAGGATTGAAGATTGAGGATTGGGTATTGAGGAATGAAGAATGAGGATTGAGGATTGAGGATTGAGGATTGAGGATTGAAGATTGAGGATTGGGTATTGAGGATTGAAGAATGAGGATTGAGGATTGAGGATTGAGGATTGAGTATTGAGGATTGAAGATTTTGTATTGAGGACTGAAGATTGACGATTGAGGATTGAGGATTGAGGATTGAAGATTGAGTAATGAGGATTGAAGACTGACGATTGAGGATTGAGGATTGAGGATTGAGGATTGAGGATTGAAGATTGAGTATTGAGGATTGAAAATTGAGGATTGAGGTTCGAGGATTGAGGATTGAGGTTTGAGGATTGATGATTGAGGATAGAGGACTGAGGATTGAGGATTGAGGATGGAGCATTGAGGATTGAAGAATGAGGACTGGGGAATGAGGATTGAAGATTGAGGATTAGGGATTGAGGATTGGGGATTGAGGATCTATGATTGGAGATTGATTATTGAGGATTGAAGATTGAGGATTGAGGATTGATTATTGAGGATTGATAATTGAGAATTGAGGAGGACGACTCAGGGTTGTGGATTGAGGTTATAGGAATGAGGATTGAGGATCGAGGATTGAGGATTGAGGATTGAGGATTGAGGATTGAGGATTGGGGATTGAGGATTGAGGATTGAGGTTTGAGGACTGAGGACTGAGGATTGAGGATTGAGGATTCAGGATTGAAGATTCAGTATTGAGGATTGAAGATTGAGAATTGAGGATTGAGGATTGAAGTTTGAGTATTGAGGATTGAAGATTGTGGATTGAGGATTGAGGATTGAGGATTGACGATGAGGGCTGAGGGTTGTGGATTGAGGTTTGAGGACTGAGGACTTAGGACTGAGGATTGAGAATTGAGGATTGAGGATTGAGGTTTGAGTATTGAGGACGAGTACTGACGGTTGAGGATTGAGCTTTGAGGATTGAGGATTGAGGATAGAGGACTGAGGACTGAGGATTGAGGATTGAGGATTGAGGATTGAGGATTGAGGATTGAGTAATGGGAATTGATGTTTGTGGATAGAGGTTTGAAGACTGCAGATTGAGTATTGAGTATTGAAAACTGTGAATTGAGGATATTCTATTGAGGATTGAGGATTGACAACTGACTGTTGAGGTCTGAGGTCTGAAGATTGAGGATTCAGGGTTGAGGAATCAGGATTGAATTTTGAGGACCGAGGATTGAGGATTGAGGATTGAGGATTGAGGATTGAGGACTGAGGATTGGAGATTGAGGATTGAGGATTGAGGATGTGGGCTGAGGGTTGCGGATTGAGGTTTGAGGACTGAGGACTGAGGATCGAGGATTGAGATTTGACGATTGAGGATTGAGGATTGAAGATTGAGGATTGGGTATTGAGGATTGAAGAACGAGGATTGAGGATTGAGGATTGAGGATTGAGGATTGAGGATTGAAGATTGAGTATTGAGGATTGAAGACTAACGATTGAGGATTGAGAATTGGGGATTGAGGATTGAGGATTGAAGACTGTGGATTGGGTATTGAGGATTGAAAAATGAGGATTGAGGATTGAGGATTGAGGATTGAAGGTTGAGTATTGAGGATTGAAGATTGAGGGTTGAGTATTGAGGATTGAAGATGGAGGATCGAGAATTGAGGATTGAGGATTGAAGATTGAGGATTAACGATTGAGGATTGGGGATTGAGGATCTAGGATTGGAGATTGATTATTGAGGATTGATGATTGAGGATTGAGGATTGAGGATTGAGGATTGACGATGAGGTATGAGGATTGAGGATTGAACATTGAGGATTGAGGATTGAGGATTGATGATTGAGGATTGAGGACTGAAGATTGTATATTGATGATTGAAGATTGAGGATTGAGGATTGAGGATTGAGTATTGTGGATTGAGGACGAGGGCTGAGGGTTGAGTATTGATGTCTGAGGTCTGAGGATTGAGGATTGAGGATCGAGGATTGAGAATTGAGGATTGAGGATTGACAACTGAGGATTGAATATCGGGGATTGTGGATTGAGGATTCAGTATTGAGGATTGAAGATTGAGGATGAGGGCTGAGGGTTGAGTTTTGAGGTTTGAGGACTGAGGACTGAGGATTGAGGGTTGAGAGTTGAGGATTGAGGATTGAGGATTGTAGATTGAGGATTGGGTATTGAGGATTGAAGAATGAGGATTGAGTATTGTGGATTGAGGATTGAGGATTGAAGATTGAGTATTGAGGATTGAAGACTGACGATTGAGGATTGAGGACTGAGGATTGAGGATTGAGGATTGAGGGTTGAAGATAGAGTATTGAGGATTGAAGACTGAGGATTGAGGTTTGAGGACTGAGGATTGAGGATTGAGGATTGAGGATTGAGGATTGAGGAATGAGGATTGATGATTGAGGATTGAGGATTGAAGATTGAGGATTGGGTATCGCGGATTGAGCATTGAGGATTGAGGATTGAGGATTGAATATTGATGATTGAAGTTTGAGGATTGAGGATTGAGGGTTGTGGATTGAGGACGAGGACTGAGGGCTGAGTATTGATGTTTGAGGTCTGAGGATTGAGGGTTGTGGATTGAGAATTGAGGTTTGAGGATTGAGGATTGAGGATTGAGGATTGGGTATTGAGGATTGAAGAATGAGGATTGAGGATTGAGGATTGAGGATTGAGGATTGAAGATTGAGTATTGAGGATTGAAGATTGAGGATTGAGGATTGAGTATTGAGGATTGAGGATTGAGGATCGAGGATTGAGGATTGACGCTTGAGGATTGAGGTTTGAGGATGGAGGATTGAAGAGAGAGGACTGAGTGTTGGGGATTGAGTGTTGAGCATAGATGTTTGAGGATTGAGGTTTGATTATTGAATATTGCGTATTGAGTATTGAACCATGAGAATTCAGGATATTCTATTGAATATTGAGAATTGAGGATTGATGGTTGAGTATTGAGGATTGATTGTTTGGGTTGGGGATTGAGGGTTGTGGATTGAGGACGGGGACTGAGGGCTGAGTATTGATGTTTGAGGTCTCAGGATTGAGGATTGAGGATTGTGAAATGAGGATTGAGGATTGAGGATTGAAGATTGAGGATTGGGTATTGAGGATTGAAAAATGAGGATTGAGGATTGAGGATTGAGTATTGAGTATTGAAGATTGAGTATTGAGGATTGAAGATTGAGGGTTGAGGATTGAGGATTTAGGATCGAGGATTGAGGATTGAGGATTGAGGATTGAGGATTGAGGATTGGGGATTGAGGATTGAGGATTGAGGTTTGAGGACTGAGGACTGAGGATTGAGGATTGAGGATTCAGGATTGAAGATTCAGTATTGAGGATTGAAGATTGAGAATTGAGGATTGAGGATTGAAGTTTGAGTATTGAGTATTGAAGATTGTGGATTGAGGATTGAGGATTGAGGATTGACGATGAGGGCTGAGGGTTGTGGATTGAGGTTTGAGGACTGAGGACTTAGGACTGAGGATTGAGAATTGAGGATTGAGGATTGAGGTTTGAGTATTGAGGACGAGTACTGACGGTTGAGGATTGAGCTTTGAGGATTGAGGATTGAGGATAGAGGACTGAGGACTGAGGATTGAGGATGGAGCATTGACGATTGAAGATTGAGGACTTGGGAATGAGGATTCAAGATTGAGGATTAAGGATTGAGGATTGGGGATTGAGGATCTAGGATTTGAGATAGATTATTGAGGATCGAAGGTTGAGGATTGAGGATTGAGGATTGAGGATTGATAATTCAGAATTGAGGATGAGGCCTTAGGGTTGAGGATTGAGGTTATAGGTATGAGGATTGAGGATTGAGGATTGAGGATTGAGGATTGAGGACTGAAGAAGGAGGATTGAGGATTGAGGATTGAGGATTGAGGATTGAGGATTGAGGATTGAGGATTGAGGATTGGGTATTGAGGATTGAAGAAGGAGGATTGAGGATTGAGGATTGAGGATTGAGGATTGAAGATTGAGGATTGGGTATCGCGGATTGAGCATTGAGGATTGAGGATTGAGGATTGAATATTGATGATTGAAGTTTGAGGATTGAGGATTGAGGGTTGTGGATTGAGGACGAGGACTGAGGGCTGAGTATTGATGTTTGAGGTCTGAGGATTGAGGGTTGTGGATTGAGAATTGAGGTTTGAGGATTGAGGATTGAGGATTGAGGATTGGGTATTGAGGATTGAAGAATGAGGATTGAGGATTGAGGATTGAGGATTGAGGATTGAAGATTGAGTATTGAGGATTGAAGATTGAGGATTGAGGATTGAGTATTGAGGATTGAGGATTGAGGATCGAGGATTGAGGATTGACGCTTGAGGATTGAGGTTTGAGGATGGAGGATTGAAGAGAGAGGACTGAGTGTTGGGGATTGAGTGTTGAGCATAGATGTTTGAGGATTGAGGTTTGATTATTGAATATTGCGTATTGAGTATTGAACCATGAGAATTCAGGATATTCTATTGAATATTGAGAATTGAGGATTGATGGTTGAGTATTGAGGATTGATTGTTTGGGTTGGGGATTGAGGGTTGTGGATTGAGGACGGGGACTGAGGGCTGAGTATTGATGTTTGAGGTCTCAGGATTGAGGATTGAGGATTGTGAAATGAGGATTGAGGATTGAGGATTGAAGATTGAGGATTGGGTATTGAGGATTGAAAAATGAGGATTGAGGATTGAGGATTGAGTATTGAGTATTGAAGATTGAGTATTGAGGATTGAAGATTGAGGGTTGAGGATTGAGGATTGAAGATTGAGGATTTGGGACTAAGGATTGAAGATTGAGGATCGAGGATTGAGGATTGAGGATTGAGGATTGAGAATTGAGGATTGAAGATTGAGGATTGGGTATTGAGGATTGAAGAATGAGGATTGAGGATTGAGGATTGAGGATTGAATATTGAAGAGTGAGTATTGAGGATTGAAGATTGACGATTGAGGATTGAGCATTGAGGATTGAAGATTGAGGATTGAGAATTGAAGATTGAAGAATGAGGATTGAGGATTGAGGATAGAGACTTGAAGATTGCAGATTGAGTATTGAGTATTGAAATCTGTGAATTGCTGATATTCTATTGAGGATTGAGGATTGACAACTAATTGTTGAGGACTGAGGTCTGAAGATTGAGTATTCGGGATTGAGGATTCAGGATTGATGTTTGAGGACTGAGGATTGAGGATTGAGGATTGAGGATTGAGGATTCAGGATTGAGGATTGAGGATTGAATATTGAGGATTGGGTATTGAGGATTGAGGTCTGAGGATTGAGGATGATGTCTGAGGGTTGAGGATTGAGGTTTGTGGACTGAGGACTGAGGATTGAGGTCTGGGGACTGAGGATGAGGGCTGAGGGTCGGGGATTGAGCTTTGACGACCGAGGACTGAGGATTGAAATTGAGTATTGAGGATTGAAGACTGAGGATTGAGATTTGATTATTGAAAATTGTGGATTGAGTATTGAACCATGCGAATTCAGGATATTCTATTGAGGATTGAACATTGAGGATTGAGGATTGAGAATTGAGGATTGGGGATTGATGATTGAGGATTGAGTTTTGACGATTGAAGATTGAGTATTGAGGATTGAAGATTGAAGATTGAGGATTGAGGATTGAGGATTGAGTATTGAGAATTGAGGATGAGGACGGAGGGTTGAGGATTGAGGTTTTAGGAACGAGGATTGAGGATTGAGGATTGACGACTGAGGATTGACGATTAAGTATTGAAGAATGAGGATTTATGACAGAGGATTGAGGATTGAGGATTGAGGGTTGAGGATTCAGGATTGATGATTGACGCTTGAGGATTGAGGGTTGAGGATGGAGGATTGAAGAGAGAGGACTGAGTGTTGAGGATTGAGTGTTGAGAATTGACGTTTGAGGAGTGAGGTTTGATTATTGAATATTGTGGATTTAGTATTGAACCATGAGAATTCAGGATATTCTATTGAGCATTGAGAATTGAGGATTGATGGCTCAGTATTGAGGATAGAGGATTGAGGATTGAGCATTGAGGATTGAGGACTGAGGATTGACGATTGAGTGTTGAAGATTGAGGATTTATGACTGACGATTGAGGATTGAGGATTGAGTAATGAGGATTGAGGATTGAAGATTGAGTATTGAGGATTGAATATTGATGATTGAGGATTGAGGATTGAGGCTTGAGAATGAGGGCTGAGGGTTGAGGATTGAGGTTTGTGGACTGAGGACTGAGGATTGAGGTCTGGGGATTGAGGATGTGGGCTGAGGGTCGGGGATTGAAGTTTGACGACTGAGGACTGAGGATTGAAATTGAGTATTGAGGATTGGAGATTGAGGATTGAGATTTGATTATTGAATATTGTGGATTGAGTATTGAACCATGCGAATTCAGGATATTCTATTGAGGATTGAACATTGAGGATTGAGGATTGAGAATTGAGGTTTGGGGATTGATGATTGAGGTTTGAGGATTGAGGATTGAGGATTGAGTTTTGACGATTGAAGATTGAGTATTGAGGATTGAAGATTGAATATTGAGGACTGAGGATTGAGGATTGAGTATTGATAATTGAGGATGAGGACGGAGGGTTGAGGGTTGAGGTTTTAGGAACGAGGATTGAGGATTGAGGATTGAGGACTGAGGATTGACGATTAAATATTGAAGAATGAGGATTTATGACAGAGGATTGAGGATTGAGGATTGAGGGTTGAGGATTCAGGATTGATGATTGACGCTTAAGGATTGAGGGTTGAGGATGGAGGATGGAAGAGAGAGGACTGAGTGTTGAGGATTGAGTGTTGAGGAATTATGTTTGAGGAGTGAGGTTTGATTAGTGAATATTGTGGATTTAGTATTGAACCATGAGAATTCAGGATATTCTATTGAGCATTGAGAATTGAGGATTGATGGCTGAGTATTGAGGATTGAGGATTGAGGATTGAGTATTGAGTATTGAAGATTGAGGACTGGCGATTGAGGATTGAAGGTTGAGGATTAAGGATTGAGGATTGGGGATTGAGGATCTAGGACTGGAGATTGATTATTGGGGATTGAAGATTGAGGATTGAGGATTGAGTATAGAGAATTGAGAATTGAGGATGAGGACTGAGGGTTGAGGATTGAGGTTTGAGGAACGAGGATTGAGGATTGAGGATTGAGGACTGAGGATTGACGACTGAGTATTGAAGATTGAGGATTTATGACTGAGGATTGAGGATTGAGGATTGAGGATTGAGGATTGAGGATTGAAGATTGAGTATTGAGGATTGAGTATTGAGGATTGACGATTGAGCATTGAGGATTGAGGATTGAAGATTGAGGATTGAGAATTGAAGATTGAAGAATGAGGATTGAGGATTGAGGATAGAGACTTGAAGATTGCAGATTGAGTATTGAGTATTGAAATCTGTGAATTGCTGATATTCTATTGAGGATTGAGGATTGACAACTGATTGTTGAGGACTGAGGGCTGAAGATTGAGTATTCGGGTTTGAGGATTCAGGATTGATGTTTGAGGACTGAGGATTGAGGATTGAGGATTGAGGATTGAGGATTCAGGATTGAGGATTGAGGATTGAATATTGAGGATTGGGTATTGAGGATTGAGGTCTGAGGATTGAGGATGATGTCTGAAGGTTGAGGATTGAGGTTTGTGGACTGAGGACTGAGGATTGAGGTCTGGGGACTGAGGATGAGGGCTGAGGGTCGGGGATTGAGCTTTGACGACCGAGGACTGAGGATTGAAATTGAGTATTGAGGATTGAAGACTGAGGATTGAGATTTGATCATTGAAAATTGTGGATTGAGTATTGAACCATGCGAATTCAGGATATTCTATTGAGGATTGAACATTGAGGATTGAGGATTGAGAATTGAGGATTGGGGATTGATGATTGAGGATTGAGGATTGAGGATTGAGGATTGAGTTTTGACGATTGAAGATTGAGTATTGAGGATTGAAGATTGAAGATTGAGGATTGAGGATTGAGGATTGAGTATTGAGAATTGAGGATGAGGACGGAGGGTTGAGGATTGAGGTTTTAGGAACGAGGATTGAGGATTGAGGATTGACGATTGAGGATTGACGATTAAGTATTGAAGAATGAGGATTTATGACAGAGGATTGAGGATTGAGGATTGAGGGTTGAGGATTCAGGATTGATGATTGACGCTTGAGGATTGAGGGTTGAGGATGGAGGATTGAAGAGAGAGGACTGAGTGTTGATGATTGAGTGTTGAGAATTGACGTTTGAGGAGTGAGGTTTGATTATTGAATATTGTGGATTTAGTATTGAACCATGAGAATTCAGGATATTCTATTGAGCATTGAGAATTGAGGATTGATGGCTCAGTATTGAGGATAGAGGATTGAGGATTGAGCATTGAGGATTGAGGACTGAGGATTGACGATTGAGTGTTGAAGATTGAGGATTTATGACTGACGATTGAGGATTGAGGATTGAGTAATGAGGATTGAGGATTGAAGATTGAGTATTGAGGATTGAAGGTTGAGGATTGAGGTTTGAGGACTGAGGATTGAGGATGGAGCATTGAGGCTTGAGGATTGAGGATTGATGATTGAGGATTGAGGACTGAAGATTGAGGATTGGGTATCGCGGATTGAACATTGAGGATTGAGGATTGAGGATTGAGGATTGAGGATTGAGGACTGAAGATTGTATACTGATGATTGAAGATTGAGGATTGAGGATTGAGTGTTGTGGATTGATGACGAGGACTGAGGGTTGAGTATTGATGTCTGAGGTCTGAGGATTGAGGATTGAGGATTGAGAATTGAGGATTGAGGATTGAGGATTGAAGGTTGTGGATTGAGGATTGAGGATTGGGGATTGACGATGAGGGCTGAGGGTTGAGGATTGAAGTTTGATGACTGAGGACTGAGGATTGAGGATTGAGAATTGAGGATTGAGGATTGAGTATTTAAGATTGAGGATTGGGTATTGAGGATTGAAGAATGAGGACTGAGGATTGAGGATTGAGGATTGAGGAATGAAAATTGAGGGTTGAGGGTTGAGGATTGAGGATTGAAGATTGAGTATTGAGGATTGAAGATAGAGGATTGAGAATTGAGGATTGAGGATTGAGGATCGAGGATTTAGGATTGAAGATTTAGTATTGAGGATTGAGGATGGAGGATTGAGAATTGAGGATTGAGGATTGAGGGTTGAAGATTGAGGATTGGGTATTGAGGATTGAAGAATGAGGATTGAGGATAGAGGATTGAGGATTGAGTGTTGAGGATTGAAGATTTTGTATTGAGGACTGAAGATTGACGATTGAGGATTGAGGATTGAGGATTGAAGATTGAGTATTGAGGATTGAAGATTGAGGATTGAGGATTGATCATTAAGGACTGAGGACTGAGGACTGAGGATTGAGGATTGAGAATTGAGGATTGAGGATTGAGGGTTGAAGATTGAGGATTGGGTATTGAGGATTGAAGAATGAGGATTGAGGATTGAGGATTGAGGATTGAGTGTTGAGGATTGAAGATTTTGTATTGAGGACTGAAGATAGACGATTGAGGATTGAGGATTGAGGATTGAAAAATGAGGATTGAGGATTGAGGATTGAGTATTGAGTATTGAAGATTGAGTATTGAGGATTGAAGATTGAGGGTTGAGGATTGAGGATTGAAGATTGAGGATTTGGGACTAAGGATTGAAGATTGAGGATCGAGGATTGAGGATTGAGGATTGAGGATTGAGAATTGAGGATTGAAGATTGAGGATTGGGTATTGAGGATTGAAGAATGAGGATTGAGGATTGAGGATTGAGGATTGAATATTGAAGAGTGAGTATTGAGGATTGAAGATTGACGATTGAGGATTGAGCATTGAGGATTGAGGATTGAGGATTGAGAATTGAAGATTGAAGAATGAGGATTGAGGATTGAGGATAGAGACTTGAAGATTGCAGATTGAGTATTGAGTATTGAAATCTGTGAATTGCTGATATTCTATTGAGGATTGAGGATTGACAACTGATTGTTGAGGACTGAGGTCTGAAGATTGAGTATTCGGGATTGAGGATTCAGGATTGATGTTTGAGGACTGAGGATTGAGGATTGAGGATTGAGGATTGAGGATTCAGGATTGAGGATTGAGGATTGAATATTGAGGATTGGGTATTGAGGATTGAGGTCTGAGGATTGAGGATGATGTCTGAGGGTTGAGGATTGAGGTTTGTGGACTGAGGACTGAGGATTGAGGTCTGGGGACTGAGGATGAGGGCTGAGGGTCGGGGATTGAGCTTTGACGACCGAGGACTGAGGATTGAAATTGAGTATTGAGGATTGAAGACTGAGGATTGAGATTTGATTATTGAAAATTGTGGATTGAGTATTGAACCATGCGAATTCAGGATATTCTATTGAGGATTGAACATTGAGGATTGAGGATTGAGAATTGAGGATTGGGGATTGATGATTGAGGATTGAGGATTGAGGATTGAGGATTGAGTTTTGACGATTGAAGATTGAGTATTGAGGATTGAAGATTGAAGATTGAGGATTGAGGATTGAGGATTGAGTATTGAGAATTGAGGATGAGGACGGAGGGTTGAGGATTGAGGTTTTAGGAACGAGGATTGAGGATTGAGGATTGACGATTGAGGATTGACGATTAAGTATTGAAGAATGAGGATTTATGACAGAGGATTGAGTATTGAGCATTGAGGATTGAGGACTGAGGATTGACGATTGAGTGTTGAAGATTGAGGATTTATGACTGACGATTGACGATTGAGGATTGAGTAATGAGGATTGAGGATTGAAGATTGAGTATTGAGGATTGAATATTGATGATTGAGGATTGAGGATTGAGGCTTGAGAATGAGGGCTGAGGGTTGAGGATTGAGGTTTGTGGACTGAGGACTGAGGATTGAGGTCTGGGGATTGAGGATGTGGGCTGAGGGTCGGGGATTGAAGTTTGACGACTGAGGACTGAGGATTGAAATTGAGTATTGAGGATTGGAGATTGAGGATTGAGATTTGATTATTGAATATTGTGGATTGAGTATTGAACCATGCGAATTCAGGATATTCTATTGAGGATTGAACATTGAGGATTGAGGATTGAGAATTGAGGTTTGGGGATTGATGATTGAGGTTTGAGGATTGAGGATTGAGGATTGAGTTTTGACGATTGAAGATTGAGTATTGAGGATTGAAGATTGAATATTGAGGACTGAGGATTGAGGATAGAGTATTGATAATTGAGGATGAGGACGGAGGGTTGAGGGTTGAGGTTTTAGGAACGAGGATTGAGGATTGAGGATTGAGGACTGAGGATTGACGATTAAATATTGAAGAATGAGGATTTATGACAGAGGATTGAGGATTGAGGATTGAGGGTTGAGGATTCAGGATTGATGATTGACGCTTAAGGATTGAGGGTTGAGGATGGAGGATGGAAGAGAGAGGACTGAGTGTTGAGGATTGAGTGTTGAGGAATTATGTTTGAGGAGTGAGGTTTGATTATTGAATATTGTGGATTTAGTATTGAACCATGAGAATTCAGGATATTCTATTGAGCATTGAGAATTGAGGATTGATGGCTGAGTATTGAGGATTGAGGATTGAGGATTGAGTATTGAGTATTGAAGATTGAGGACTGGCGATTGAGGATTGAAGATTGAGTATTGAGGATTGAGTATTGAGGATTGACGATTGAGCATTGAGGATTGAGGATTGAAGATTGAGGATTGAGAATTGAAGATTGAAGAATGAGGATTGAGGATTGAGGATAGAGACTTGAAGATTGCAGATTGAGTATTGAGTATTGAAATCTGTGAATTGCTGATATTCTATTGAGGATTGAGGATTGACAACTGATTGTTGAGGACTGAGGGCTGAAGATTGAGTATTCGGGATTGAGGATTCAGGATTGATGTTTGAGGACTGAGGATTGACAATTGAGGATTGAGGATTGAGGATTTAAGATTGAGGATTGGGTATTGAGGATTGAAGAATGAGGACTGAGGATTGAGGATTGAGGATTGAGGAATGAAAATTGAGGGTTGAGGGTTGAGGATTGAGGATTGAAGATTGAGTATTGAGGATTGAAGATAGAGGATTGAGAATTGAGGATTGAGGATTGAGGATCGAGGATTTAGGATTGAAGATTTAGTATTGAGGATTGAGGATGGAGGATTGAGAATTGAGGATTGAGGATTGAGGGTTGAAGATTGAGGATTGGGTATTGAGGATTGAAGAATGAGGATTGAGGATAGAGGATTGAGGATTGAGTGTTGAGGATTGAAGATTTTGTATTGAGGACTGAAGATTGACGATTGAGGATTGAGGATTGAGGATTGAAGATTGAGTATCGAGGATTGAAGATTGAGGATTGAGGATTGATCATTAAGGACTGAGGACTGAGGACTGAGGATTGAGGATTGAGAATTGAGGATTGAGGATTGAGGGTTGAAGATTGAGGATTGGGTATTGAGGATTGGGGAATGAGAATTGAGGATTGAGGATTGAGGATTGAGTGTTGAGGATTGAAGATTGAGTATTGATGTTTGAAGACTGACGATTGAGGATTTAGGATTGAGGATTGAGGATTGAGGATTGAGGATTGAAGATTGAGTATTGAGGATTGAAGATTGAGGATTGAGGATTGGGATTGAGGATTGAGGATTGAATATTGAGGACTGGGGACTGAGTGTTGAGGGTTGAGTGGTGAGAATTGAAGTTTGTGGATAGAGATTTGAAGATTGCAGATTGAGTATTGAGTATTGAAAACTGTGAATTGATGATATTCTATTGAGGATTGAGGATTGACAGCTGATTGTTCAGGTCTGAGGTCTGAAGATTGAGGATTCAGGTTTGAGGATACAGGATTGTGGTTTGAGGACTGAGGATTGAGGATTGAGGATTGAGGATTGAAGACTGAGGATTGAGGATTGAGGATGAGGGCTGAGGGTTGAGGATTGAGGTTTGAGGATTGATGATAGAGTATTGTGGATTGAGGATTGAGGATTGAAGATTGAGTTTTGAGGATTGAAGACTGACGATTGAGGATTGAGGATTGAGGACTGAGGATTGAGGATTGAGGATTGAGGATTGAGGATTGAGGTTTGAAGACTGAGGACTGAGGATTGAAGATTGAGAATTGAGGGTTGAGGATTGAGGATTGAAGATTGAGGATTGGGTATTGAGGAATGAAGAATGAGGGTTGAGGATTGAGGATTGAGGATTGAGGACTGACGATTGAGGATTGAGTATTGAGGTTTGAGAATTGAGGATTGATGATTCAAGATTGAGTATTGAGGATTGCAGAGTGAGGATTGAGGATTGAGGATTGAGGATTGAGGATTGAAGATTTAGTATTGAGGATTGAAGATTGACGATTGAGGATTGAGGATTGAGGATTGAAGATTGAGTATTGAGGATTGAAGATTGAGGATTGGGTATTGAGGAATGAAGAATGAGGATTGAGGATTGAGGATTGAGGATTGAGGATTGAAGATTGAGGATTGGGTATTGAGGATTGAAGAATGAGGATTGAGGATTGAGGATTGAGGATTGAGTATTGAGGATTGAAGATTTTGTATTGAGGACTGAAGATTGACGATTGAGGATTGAGGATTGAGGATTGAAGATTGAGTATTGAGGATTGAAGATTGAGGATTGAGGATTGATCATTAAGGACTGAGGACTGAGGATTGAGGATTGAGGATTGAGAATTGAGAACTGATAATGAGGACTGAGGGTTGAGGATTGAGGATAGAGGATTGAGGATTGAGGATTGAGTATTGAAGATTGAGTATTGATGACTGAGTATTGAGGATTGAGGATTGAAAATTGATTATTGAGGATTGAAGATTGATGATTGAGGATTGAGGATTGAGAATTGAGAATTGAAGATGAGGACTGAGGGTTGTGGATTGAGGTTTGAGGAGTGAGGATTGAGGATTGAGGATTGAGGATTGAGGATTGAGGATTGAGGATTGAGGATTGAGTATTGAAGACTGAGTATTCATGACTGAGGATTGAGGATTGAGGATTGAGGATTGAGGATTGAGGATTGAGGATAGAAAATTGAGTATCGGGGACTCAAGATTGAGGATTGAGGATTGAGGATTGACGATTGAATATTGATGATTGAAGATTGAGGATTGAAGATTGAATATTGATGATTGAAGATTGAGGATTGAGGATTGAGTGTTGTGGATTGAGGACGAGGACTGAGGGTTGAATATTGATGTTTGGTGTCTGAGGATTGAGGATTGAGGATTGAGGATCGAGAATTGAGGATTGAGGATTGAGGATTGAAGATTGAGGATTGGGTATTGAGGATTGAAGAGTGAGGATTGAGGATTGAGGATTGAGGATTGAATATTGCAGATTGAGTGTTGAGGATTGAAGGTTGAGTATTGAGGTTTGAGGATTGACGATTCAGGACTGAGGATTGAGGATTGAAGACTGAGTAATGAGGATTGAAGACTGACGATTGAGGATTGAGGATTGAGGATTGAGGATTGAGGATTGAAGATTGAGTATTGAGGATTGAAAATTGAGGATTGAGGTTCGAGGATTGAGGATTGAGTATTGAGGATTGAGGATTGAGGATTGAAGGTTCAGTACTGAGTGGTGAAGCTGGAGAATTGAGGATTGAGGATTGAGAATTGAGGATTGAGGATGAGGGCTGAGGGTTGAGGATTGAGGTTAGAGGACTGAGGACTGAGGATTGAGGATTGAGAATTGAGGATTGAGGATTGAGGATTGGGGATTGAAGATTGAGGATTGGGTATTGAGGATTGAAGAAAGCGGATTGAGGATTGAGGAATGAGGATTGAGGATTGAAGATTGAGTATTGAGGATTGAGGATTGAAGATTGAGGATTGGGGATTGAGGAATGACGATTGAGGATTGAGTATTGAGGATTGAGAATTGAGGATTGATTATTGAAGGTGGAGTAGTGAGGATTGAAGATTGAGGATTGAGGATTGAGGATTGAGGATAGAGGATGAGGGCTGAGGGTTGAGGATTGAGGTTTGAGGACTGAGGACTGAGGATTGAGGATTGAGAATTGAGGATTGAGGATTGAGGATTGAAGATTGAGGATTGGGTATTGACGATTGAAGAATGAGGATTGAGGATTGAGGATTGAAGATAGAGTATTGAGGATTGAATGTTGACGGTTGAGGATTGAGGATTGAGGATTGAGGATTGAGGATTGAGGATTGAGGATTGAGGATTGAGGATTGAGGATTGAGGATTGAAGATTGAGTATTGAGGGTTGAAGGTTGAGGATTGAGGATTGAGGATTGAGGATTGAGGATTAAAGATTGAGGATTGAGGATTGAGGATTGAGGATTGAGGATTGAGGATTGAGGATAGAAAATTGAGTATCGGGGACTCAAGATTGAGGATTGAGGATTGAGGATTGACGATTGAATATTGATGATTGAAGATTGAGGATTGAAGATTGAATATTGATGATTGAAGATTGAGGATTGAGGATTGAGTGTTGTGGATTGAGGACGAGGACTGAGGGTTGAATATTGATGTTTGGTGTCTGAGGATTGAGGATTGAGGATTGAGGATCGAGAATTGAGGATTGAGGATTGAGGATTGAAGATTGAGGATTGGGTATTGAGGATTGAAGAGTGAGGATTGAGGATTGAGGATTGAGGATTGAATATTGCAGATTGAGTGTTGAGGATTGAAGGTTGAGTATTGAGGTTTGAGGATTGACGATTCAGGACTGAGGATTGAGGATTGAAGACTGAGTAATGAGGATTGAAGACTGACGATTGAGGATTGAGGATTGAGGATTGAGGATTGAGGATTGAAGATTGAGTATTGAGGATTGAAAATTGAGGATTGAGGTTCGAGGATTGAGGATTGAGTATTGAGGATTGAGGATTGAGGATTGAAGGTTCAGTACTGAGTGGTGAAGCTGGAGAATTGAGGATTGAGGATTGAGAATTGAGGATTGAGGATGAGGGCTGAGGGTTGAGGATTGAGGTTAGAGGACTGAGGACTGAGGATTGAGGATTGAGAATTGAGGATTGAGGATTGAGGATTGGGGATTGAAGATTGAGGATTGGGTATTGAGGATTGAAGAAAGCGGATTGAGGATTGAGGAATGAGGATTGAGGATTGAAGATTGAGTATTGAGGATTGAGGATTGAAGATTGAGGATTGGGGATTGAGGAATGACGATTGAGGATTGAGTATTGAGGATTGAGAATTGAGGATTGATTATTGAAGGTGGAGTAGTGAGGATTGAAGATTGAGGATTGAGGATTGAGGATTGAGGATAGAGGATGAGGGCTGAGGGTTGAGGATTGAGGTTTGAGGACTGAGGACTGAGGATTGAGGATTGAGAATTGAGGATTGAGGATTGAGGATTGAAGATTGAGGATTGGGTATTGACGATTGAAGAATGAGGATTGAGGATTGAGGATTGAAGATAGAGTATTGAGGATTGAATGTTGACGGTTGAGGATTGAGGATTGAGGATTGAGGATTGAGGATTGAGGATTGAGGATTGAGGATTGAGGATTGAGGATTGAGGATTGAAGATTGAGTATTGAGGGTTGAAGGTTGAGGATTGAGGATTGAGGATTGAGGATTGAGGATTAAAGATTGAGGATTGAGGATTGAGGATTGAGGATTGAGGATTGAGGATTGAGGATTGAGGATTGAGGATTGAAGTTTGAAGATTGAATATTGATGATTGAAGGTTGAGGATTGAGGACTGAGGGTTGTGGATTGAGGACGAGGACTGAGGGTTGAATATTGGTGTTTGAGGTCTGAGGAATGAGGATTGAGGATTGAGAATTGAGGATTGTGGATTGAGGATTGAAGATTGAGGATTGGGTATTGAGGATTGAAGAATGAGGATTGAGGATTGAGGATTGAGGATTGAAGACTGCAGATTGAGCATTGAGGATTGTAGGCTGAGGATTGAGGATTGAGGATTGAAGACTGAGGATTGAGGATTGAGGATGAGGGCTGAGGGTTGAGGATTGAGGTTTGAGGATTGATGATAGAGTATTGTGGATTGAGGATTGAGGATTGAAGATTGAGTTTTGAGGATTGAAGGCTGACGATTGAGGATTGAGGATTGAGGACTGAGGATTGAGGATTGAGGATTGAGGATTGAGGATTCAGGTTTGAAGACTGAGGACTGAGGATTGAAGATTGAGAATTGAGGGTTGAGGATTGAGGATTGAAGATTGAGGATTGGGTATTGAGGAATGAAGAATGAGGATTGAGGATTGAGGATTGAGGATTGAGGATTGACGATTGAGGATTGAGTATTGAGGTTTGAGAATTGAGGATTGATGATTCAATATTGAGTATTGAGGATTGCAGAGTGAGGATTGAGGATTGAGGATTGAGGATTGAGGATTGAAGATTTAGTATTGAGGATTGAAGATTGACGATTGAGGATTGAGGATTGAGGATTGAAGATTGAGTATTGAGGATTGAAGATTGAGGATTGGGTATTGAGGAATGAAGAATGAGGATTGAGGATTGAGGATTGAGGATTGAGGATTGAAGATTGAGGATTGGGTATTGAGGATTGAAGAATGAGGATTGAGGATTGAGGATTGAGGATTGAGTATTGAGGATTGAAGATTTTGTATTGAGGACTGAAGATTGACGATTGAGGATTGAGGATTGAGGATTGAAGATTGAGTAATGAGGATTGAAGACTGACGATTGAGGATTGAGGATTGAGGATTGAGGATTGAGGATTGAAGATTGAGTATTGAGGATTGAAAATTGAGGATTGAGGTTCGAGGATTGAGGATTGAGGTTTGAGGATTGAGGATTGAGGATAGAGGACTGAGGATTGAGGATTGAGGATGGAGCATTGAGGATTGAAGAATGAGGACTGGGGAATGAGGATTGAAGATTGAGGATTAGGGATTGAGGATTGGGGATTGAGGATCTATGATTGGAGATTGATTATTGAGGATTGAAGATTGAGGATTGAGGATTGATTATTGAGGATTGATAATTGAGAATTGAGGAGGACGACTCAGGGTTGTGGATTGAGGTTATAGGAATGAGGATTGAGGATCGAGGATTGAGGATTGAGGATTGAGGATTGAGGATTGAGGATTGGGGATTGAGGATTGAGGATTGAGGTTTGAGGACTGAGGACTGAGGATTGAGGATTGAGGATTCAGGATTGAAGATTCAGTATTGAGGATTGAAGATTGAGAATTGAGGATTGAGGATTGAAGTTTGAGTATTGAGGATTGAAGATTGTGGATTGAGGATTGAGGATTGAGGATTGACGATGAGGGCTGAGGGTTGTGGATTGAGGTTTGAGGACTGAGGACTTAGGACTGAGGATTGAGAATTGAGGATTGAGGATTGAGGTTTGAGTATTGAGGACGAGTACTGACGGTTGAGGATTGAGCTTTGAGGATTGAGGATTGAGGATAGAGGACTGAGGACTGAGGATTGAGGATTGAGGATTGAGGATTGAGGATTGAGGATTGAGGATTGAGGATTGAGGATTGGGTATTGAGCATTGAAGAAGGAGGATTGAGGATTGAGGATTGAGGATTGAGGATTGAACATTGAGGACTGAGTGTTGAGGGTTGAGTAATGGGAATTGATGTTTGTGGATAGAGGTTTGAAGACTGCAGATTGAGTATTGAGTATTGAAAACTGTGAATTGAGGATATTCTATTGAGGATTGAGGATTGACAACTGACTGTTGAGGTCTGAGGTCTGAAGATTGAGGATTCAGGGTTGAGGAATCAGGATTGAATTTTGAGGACCGAGGATTGAGGATTGAGGATTGAGGATTGAGGATTGAGGACTGAGGATTGGAGATTGAGGATTGAGGATTGAGGATGTGGGCTGAGGGTTGCGGATTGAGGTTTGAGGACTGAGGACTGAGGATCGAGGATTGAGATTTGACGATTGAGGATTGAGGATTGAAGATTGAGGATTGGGTATTGAGGATTGAAGAACGAGGATTGAGGATTGAGGATTGAGGATTGAGGATTGAGGATTGAAGATTGAGTATTGAGGATTGAAGACTAACGATTGAGGATTGAGAATTGGGGATTGAGGATTGAGGATTGAAGACTGTGGATTGGGTATTGAGGATTGAAAAATGAGGATTGAGGATTGAGGATTGAGGATTGAAGGTTGAGTATTGAGGATTGAAGATTGAGGGTTGAGTATTGAGGATTGAAGATGGAGGATCGAGAATTGAGGATTGAGGATTGAAGATTGAGGATTAACGATTGAGGATTGGGGATTGAGGATCTAGGATTGGAGATTGATTATTGAGGATTGATGATTGAGGATTGAGGATTGAGGATTGAGGATTGACGATGAGGTATGAGGATTGAGGATTGAACATTGAGGATTGAGGATTGAGGATTGATGATTGAGGATTGAGGACTGAAGATTGTATATTGATGATTGAAGATTGAGGATTGAGGATTGAGGATTGAGTATTGTGGATTGAGGATGAGGGCTGAGGGTTGAGTTTTGAGGTTTGAGGACTGAGGACTGAGGATTGAGGGTTGAGAGTTGAGGATTGAGGATTGAGGATTGTAGATTGAGGATTGGGTATTGAGGATTGAAGAATGAGGATTGAGTATTGTGGATTGAGGATTGAGGATTGAAGATTGAGTATTGAGGATTGAAGACTGACGATTGAGGATTGAGGACTGAGGATTGAGGATTGAGGATTGAGGGTTGAAGATAGAGTATTGAGGATTGAAGACTGAGGATTGAGGTTTGAGGACTGAGGATTGAGGATTGAGGATTGAGGATTGAGGATTGAGGAATGAGGATTGATGATTGAGGATTGAGGATTGAAGATTGAGGATTGGGTATCGCGGATTGAGCATTGAGGATTGAGGATTGAGGATTGAATATTGATGATTGAAGTTTGAGGATTGAGGATTGAGGGTTGTGGATTGAGGACGAGGACTGAGGGCTGAGTATTGATGTTTGAGGTCTGAGGATTGAGGGTTGTGGATTGAGAATTGAGGTTTGAGGATTGAGGATTGAGGATTGAGGATTGGGTATTGAGGATTGAAGAATGAGGATTGAGGATTGAGGATTGAGGATTGAGGATTGAAGATTGAGTATTGAGGATTGAAGATTGAGGATTGAGGATTGAGTATTGAGGATTGAGGATTGAGGATCGAGGATTGAGGATTGACGCTTGAGGATTGAGGTTTGAGGATGGAGGATTGAAGAGAGAGGACTGAGTGTTGGGGATTGAGTGTTGAGCATAGATGTTTGAGGATTGAGGTTTGATTATTGAATATTGCGTATTGAGTATTGAACCATGAGAATTCAGGATATTCTATTGAATATTGAGAATTGAGGATTGATGGTTGAGTATTGAGGATTGATTGTTTGGGTTGGGGATTGAGGGTTGTGGATTGAGGACGGGGACTGAGGGCTGAGTATTGATGTTTGAGGTCTCAGGATTGAGGATTGAGGATTGTGAAATGAGGATTGAGGATTGAGGATTGAAGATTGAGGATTGGGTATTGAGGATTGAAAAATGAGGATTGAGGATTGAGGATTGAGTATTGAGTATTGAAGATTGAGTATTGAGGATTGAAGATTGAGGGTTGAGGATTGAGGATTGAGGATCGAGGATTGAGGATTGAGGATTGAGGATTGAGGATTGAGGATTGGGGATTGAGGATTGAGGATTGAGGTTTGAGGACTGAGGACTGAGGATTGAGGATTGAGGATTCAGGATTGAAGATTCAGTATTGAGGATTGAAGATTGAGAATTGAGGATTGAGGATTGAAGTTTGAGTATTGAGTATTGAAGATTGTGGATTGAGGATTGAGGATTGAGGATTGACGATGAGGGCTGAGGGTTGTGGATTGAGGTTTGAGGACTGAGGACTTAGGACTGAGGATTGAGAATTGAGGATTGAGGATTGAGGTTTGAGTATTGAGGACGAGTACTGACGGTTGAGGATTGAGCTTTGAGGATTGAGGATTGAGGATAGAGGACTGAGGACTGAGGATTGAGGATGGAGCATTGACGATTGAAGATTGAGGACTTGGGAATGAGGATTCAAGATTGAGGATTAAGGATTGAGGATTGGGGATTGAGGATCTAGGATTTGAGATAGATTATTGAGGATCGAAGGTTGAGGATTGAGGATTGAGGATTGAGGATTGATAATTCAGAATTGAGGATGAGGCCTTAGGGTTGAGGATTGAGGTTATAGGTATGAGGATTGAGGATTGAGGATTGAGGATTGAGGATTGAGGACTGAAGAAGGAGGATTGAGGATTGAGGATTGAGGATTGAGGATTGAAGATTGAGTATTGAGGATTGAAAATTGAGGATTGAGGTTCGAGGATTGAGGATTGAGTATTGAGGATTGAGGATTGAGGATTGAAGGTTCAGTACTGAGTGGTGAAGCTGGAGAATTGAGGATTGAGGATTGAGAATTGAGGATTGAGGATGAGGGCTGAGGGTTGAGGATTGAGGTTAGAGGACTGAGGACTGAGGATTGAGGATTGAGAATTGAGGATTGAGGATTGAGGATTGGGGATTGAAGATTGAGGATTGGGTATTGAGGATTGAAGAAAGCGGATTGAGGATTGAGGAATGAGGATTGAGGATTGAAGATTGAGTATTGAGGATTGAGGATTGAAGATTGAGGATTGGGGATTGAGGAATGACGATTGAGGATTGAGTATTGAGGATTGAGAATTGAGGATTGATTATTGAAGGTGGAGTAGTGAGGATTGAAGATTGAGGATTGAGGATTGAGGATTGAGGATAGAGGATGAGGGCTGAGGGTTGAGGATTGAGGTTTGAGGACTGAGGACTGAGGATTGAGGATTGAGAATTGAGGATTGAGGATTGAGGATTGAAGATTGAGGATTGGGTATTGACGATTGAAGAATGAGGATTGAGGATTGAGGATTGAAGATAGAGTATTGAGGATTGAATGTTGACGGTTGAGGATTGAGGATTGAGGATTGAGGATTGAGGATTGAGGATTGAGGATTGAGGATTGAGGATTGAGGATTGAGGATTGAAGATTGAGTATTGAGGGTTGAAGGTTGAGGATTGAGGATTGAGGATTGAGGATTGAGGATTAAAGATTGAGGATTGAGGATTGAGGATTGAGGATTGAGGATTGAGGATTGAGGATTGAGGATTGAGGATTGAAGTTTGAAGATTGAATATTGATGATTGAAGGTTGAGGATTGAGGACTGAGGGTTGTGGATTGAGGACGAGGACTGAGGGTTGAATATTGGTGTTTGAGGTCTGAGGAATGAGGATTGAGGATTGAGAATTGAGGATTGTGGATTGAGGATTGAAGATTGAGGATTGGGTATTGAGGATTGAAGAATGAGGATTGAGGATTGAGGATTGAGGATTGAAGACTGCAGATTGAGCATTGAGGATTGTAGGCTGAGGATTGAGGATTGAGGATTGAGGATTGAGGATTGAAGACTGAGGATTGAGGATTGAGGATGAGGGCTGAGGGTTGAGGATTGAGGTTTGAGGATTGATGATAGAGTATTGTGGATTGAGGATTGAGGATTGAAGATTGAGTTTTGAGGATTGAAGGCTGACGATTGAGGATTGAGGATTGAGGACTGAGGATTGAGGATTGAGGATTGAGGATTGAGGATTCAGGTTTGAAGACTGAGGACTGAGGATTGAAGATTGAGAATTGAGGGTTGAGGATTGAGGATTGAAGATTGAGGATTGGGTATTGAGGAATGAAGAATGAGGATTGAGGATTGAGGATTGAGGATTGAGGATTGACGATTGAGGATTGAGTATTGAGGTTTGAGAATTGAGGATTGATGATTCAATATTGAGTATTGAGGATTGCAGAGTGAGGATTGAGGATTGAGGATTGAGGATTGAGGATTGAAGATTTAGTATTGAGGATTGAAGATTGACGATTGAGGATTGAGGATTGAGGATTGAAGATTGAGTATTGAGGATTGAAGATTGAGGATTGGGTATTGAGGAATGAAGAATGAGGATTGAGGATTGAGGATTGAGGATTGAGGATTGAAGATTGAGGATTGGGTATTGAGGATTGAAGAATGAGGATTGAGGATTGAGGATTGAGGATTGAGTATTGAGGATTGAAGATTTTGTATTGAGGACTGAAGATTGACGATTGAGGATTGAGGATTGAGGATTGAAGATTGAGTAATGAGGATTGAAGACTGACGATTGAGGATTGAGGATTGAGGATTGAGGATTGAGGATTGAAGATTGAGTATTGAGGATTGAAAATTGAGGATTGAGGTTCGAGGATTGAGGATTGAGGTTTGAGGATTGAGGATTGAGGATAGAGGACTGAGGATTGAGGATTGAGGATGGAGCATTGAGGATTGAAGAATGAGGACTGGGGAATGAGGATTGAAGATTGAGGATTAGGGATTGAGGATTGGGGATTGAGGATCTATGATTGGAGATTGATTATTGAGGATTGAAGATTGAGGATTGAGGATTGATTATTGAGGATTGATAATTGAGAATTGAGGAGGACGACTCAGGGTTGTGGATTGAGGTTATAGGAATGAGGATTGAGGATCGAGGATTGAGGATTGAGGATTGAGGATTGAGGATTGAGGATTGGGGATTGAGGATTGAGGATTGAGGTTTGAGGACTGAGGACTGAGGATTGAGGATTGAGGATTCAGGATTGAAGATTCAGTATTGAGGATTGAAGATTGAGAATTGAGGATTGAGGATTGAAGTTTGAGTATTGAGGATTGAAGATTGTGGATTGAGGATTGAGGATTGAGGATTGACGATGAGGGCTGAGGGTTGTGGATTGAGGTTTGAGGACTGAGGACTTAGGACTGAGGATTGAGAATTGAGGATTGAGGATTGAGGTTTGAGTATTGAGGACGAGTACTGACGGTTGAGGATTGAGCTTTGAGGATTGAGGATTGAGGATAGAGGACTGAGGACTGAGGATTGAGGATTGAGGATTGAGGATTGAGGATTGAGGATTGAGGATTGAGGATTGAGGATTGGGTATTGAGCATTGAAGAAGGAGGATTGAGGATTGAGGATTGAGGATTGAGGATTGAACATTGAGGACTGAGTGTTGAGGGTTGAGTAATGGGAATTGATGTTTGTGGATAGAGGTTTGAAGACTGCAGATTGAGTATTGAGTATTGAAAACTGTGAATTGAGGATATTCTATTGAGGATTGAGGATTGACAACTGACTGTTGAGGTCTGAGGTCTGAAGATTGAGGATTCAGGGTTGAGGAATCAGGATTGAATTTTGAGGACCGAGGATTGAGGATTGAGGATTGAGGATTGAGGATTGAGGACTGAGGATTGGAGATTGAGGATTGAGGATTGAGGATGTGGGCTGAGGGTTGCGGATTGAGGTTTGAGGACTGAGGACTGAGGATCGAGGATTGAGATTTGACGATTGAGGATTGAGGATTGAAGATTGAGGATTGGGTATTGAGGATTGAAGAACGAGGATTGAGGATTGAGGATTGAGGATTGAGGATTGAGGATTGAAGATTGAGTATTGAGGATTGAAGACTAACGATTGAGGATTGAGAATTGGGGATTGAGGATTGAGGATTGAAGACTGTGGATTGGGTATTGAGGATTGAAAAATGAGGATTGAGGATTGAGGATTGAGGATTGAATGTTGAGTATTGAGGATTGAAGATTGAGGGTTGAGTATTGAGGATTGAAGATGGAGGATCGAGAATTGAGGATTGAGGATTGAAGATTGAGGATTAACGATTGAGGATTGGGGATTGAGGATCTAGGATTGGAGATTGATTATTGAGGATTGATGATTGAGGATTGAGGATTGAGGATTGAGGATTGACGATGAGGTATGAGGATTGAGGATTGAACATTGAGGATTGAGGATTGAGGATTGATGATTGAGGATTGAGGACTGAAGATTGTATATTGATGATTGAAGATTGAGGATTGAGGATTGAGGATTGAGTATTGTGGATTGAGGACGAGGGCTGAGGGTTGAGTATTGATGTCTGAGGTCTGAGGATTGAGGATTGAGGATCGAGGATTGAGAATTGAGGATTGAGGATTGACAACTGAGGATTGAATATCGGGGATTGTGGATTGAGGATTCAGTATTGAGGATTGAAGATTGAGGATGAGGGCTGAGGGTTGAGTTTTGAGGTTTGAGGACTGAGGACTGAGGATTGAGGGTTGAGAGTTGAGGATTGAGGATTGAGGATTGTAGATTGAGGATTGGGTATTGAGGATTGAAGAATGAGGATTGAGTATTGTGGATTGAGGATTGAGGATTGAAGATTGAGTATTGAGGATTGAAGACTGACGATTGAGGATTGAGGACTGAGGATTGAGGATTGAGGATTGAGGGTTGAAGATAGAGTATTGAGGATTGAAGACTGAGGATTGAGGTTTGAGGACTGAGGATTGAGGATTGAGGATTGAGGATTGAGGATTGAGGAATGAGGATTGATGATTGAGGATTGAGGATTGAAGATTGAGGATTGGGTATCGCGGATTGAGCATTGAGGATTGAGGATTGAGGATTGAATATTGATGATTGAAGTTTGAGGATTGAGGATTGAGGGTTGTGGATTGAGGACGAGGACTGAGGGCTGAGAATTGATGTTTGAGGTCTGAGGATTGAGGGTTGTGGATTGAGAATTGAGGTTTGAGGATTGAGGATTGAGGATTGAGGATTGGGTATTGAGGATTGAAGAATGAGGATTGAGGATTGAGGATTGAGGATTGAGGATTGAAGATTGAGTATTGAGGATTGAAGATTGAGGATTGAGGATTGAGTATTGAGGATTGAGGATTGAGGATCGAGGATTGAGGATTGACGCTTGAGGATTGAGGTTTGAGGATGGAGGATTGAAGAGAGAGGACTGAGTGTTGGGGATTGAGTGTTGAGCATAGATGTTTGAGGATTGAGGTTTGATTATTGAATATTGCGTATTGAGTATTGAACCATGAGAATTCAGGATATTCTATTGAATATTGAGAATTGAGGATTGATGGTTGAGTATTGAGGATTGATTGTTTGGGTTGGGGATTGAGGGTTGTGGATTGAGGACGGGGACTGAGGGCTGAGTATTGATGTTTGAGGTCTCAGGATTGAGGATTGAGGATTGTGAAATGAGGATTGAGGATTGAGGATTGAAGATTGAGGATTGGGTATTGAGGATTGAAAAATGAGGATTGAGGATTGAGGATTGAGTATTGAGTATTGAAGATTGAGTATTGAGGATTGAAGATTGAGGGTTGAGGATTGAGGATTGAGGATCGAGGATTGAGGATTGAGGATTGAGGATTGAGGATTGAGGATTGGGGATTGAGGATTGAGGATTGAGGTTTGAGGACTGAGGACTGAGGATTGAGGATTGAGGATTCAGGATTGAAGATTCAGTATTGAGGATTGAAGATTGAGAATTGAGGATTGAGGATTGAAGTTTGAGTATTGAGTATTGAAGATTGTGGATTGAGGATTGAGGATTGAGGATTGACGATGAGGGCTGAGGGTTGTGGATTGAGGTTTGAGGACTGAGGACTTAGGACTGAGGATTGAGAATTGAGGATTGAGGATTGAGGTTTGAGTATTGAGGACGAGTACTGACGGTTGAGGATTGAGCTTTGAGGATTGAGGATTGAGGATAGAGGACTGAGGACTGAGGATTGAGGATGGAGCATTGACGATTGAAGATTGAGGACTTGGGAATGAGGATTCAAGATTGAGGATTAAGGATTGAGGATTGGGGATTGAGGATCTAGGATTTGAGATAGATTATTGAGGATCGAAGGTTGAGGATTGAGGATTGAGGATTGAGGATTGATAATTCAGAATTGAGGATGAGGCCTTAGGGTTGAGGATTGAGGTTATAGGTATGAGGATTGAGGATTGAGGATTGAGGATTGAGGATTGAGGACTGAAGAAGGAGGATTGAGGATTGAGGATTGAGGATTGAGGATTGAGGATTGAGGATTGAGGATTGAGGATTGGGTATTGAGGATTGAAGAAGGAGGATTGAGGATTGAGGATTGAGGATTGAGGATTGAAGATTGAGGATTGGGTATCGCGGATTGAGCATTGAGGATTGAGGATTGAGGATTGAATATTGATGATTGAAGTTTGAGGATTGAGGATTGAGGGTTGTGGATTGAGGACGAGGACTGAGGGCTGAGTATTGATGTTTGAGGTCTGAGGATTGAGGGTTGTGGATTGAGAATTGAGGTTTGAGGATTGAGGATTGAGGATTGAGGATTGGGTATTGAGGATTGAAGAATGAGGATTGAGGATTGAGGATTGAGGATTGAGGATTGAAGATTGAGTATTGAGGATTGAAGATTGAGGATTGAGGATTGAGTATTGAGGATTGAGGATTGAGGATCGAGGATTGAGAATTGACGCTTGAGGATTGAGGTTTGAGGATGGAGGATTGAAGAGAGAGGACTGAGTGTTGGGGATTGAGTGTTGGGCATAGATGTTTGAGGATTGAGGTTTGATTATTGAATATTGCGTATTGAGTATTGAACCATGAGAATTCAGGATATTCTATTGAATATTGAGAATTGAGGATTGATGGTTGAGTATTGAGGATTGATTGTTTGGGTTGGGGATTGAGGGTTGTGGATTGAGGACGGGGACTGAGGGCTGAGTATTGATGTTTGAGGTCTCAGGATTGAGGATTGAGGATTGTGAAATGAGGATTGAGGATTGAGGATTGAAGATTGAGGATTGGGTATTGAGGATTGAAAAATGAGGATTGAGGATTGAGGATTGAGTATTGAGTATTGAAGATTGAGTATTGAGGATTGAAGATTGAGGGTTGAGGATTGAGGATTGAAGATTGAGGATTTGGGACTAAGGATTGAAGATTGAGGATCGAGGATTGAGGATTGAGGATTGAGGATTGAGAATTGAGGATTGAAGATTGAGGATTGGGTATTGAGGATTGAAGAATGAGGATTGAGGATTGAGGATTGAGGATTGAATATTGAAGAGTGAGTATTGAGGATTGAAGATTGACGATTGAGGATTGAGCATTGAGGATTGAGGATTGAGGATTGAGAATTGAAGATTGAAGAATGGGGATTGAGGATTGAGGATAGAGACTTGAAGATTGCAGATTGAGTATTGAGTATTGAAATCTGTGAATTGCTGATATTCTATTGAGGATTGAGGATTGACAACTGATTGTTGAGGACTGAGGTCTGAAGATTGAGTATTCGGGATTGAGGATTCAGGATTGATGTTTGAGGACTGAGGATTGAGGATTGAGGATTGAGGATTGAGGATTCAGGATTGAGGATTGAGGATTGAATATTGAGGATTGGGTATTGAGGATTGAGGTCTGAGGATTGAGGATGATGTCTGAGGGTTGAGGATTGAGGTTTGTGGACTGAGGACTGAGGATTGAGGTCTGGGGACTGAGGATGAGGGCTGAGGGTCGGGGATTGAGCTTTGACGACCGAGGACTGAGGATTGAAATTGAGTATTGAGGATTGAAGACTGAGGATTGAGATTTGATTATTGAAAATTGTGGATTGAGTATTGAACCATGCGAATTCAGGATATTCTATTGAGGATTGAACATTGAGGATTGAGGATTGAGAATTGAGGATTGGGGATTGATGATTGAGGATTGAGGATTGAGGATTGAGGATTGAGTTTTGACGATTGAAGATTGAGTATTGAGGATTGAAGATTGAAGATTGAGGATTGAGGATTGAGGATTGAGTATTGAGAATTGAGGATGAGGACGGAGGGTTGAGGATTGAGGTTTTAGGAACGAGGATTGAGGATTGAGGATTGACGATTGAGGATTGACGATTAAGTATTGAAGAATGAGGATTTATGACAGAGGATTGAGGATTGAGGATTGAGGGTTGAGGATTCAGGATTGATGATTGACGCTTGAGGATTGAGGGTTGAGGATGGAGGATTGAAGAGAGAGGACTGAGTGTTGAGGATTGAGTGTTGAGAATTGACGTTTGAGGAGTGAGGTTTGATTATTGAATATTGTGGATTTAGTATTGAACCATGAGAATTCAGGATATTCTATTGAGCATTGAGAATTGAGGATTGATGGCTCAGTATTGAGGATAGAGGATTGAGGATTGAGCATTGAGGATTGAGGACTGAGGATTGACGATTGAGTGTTGAAGATTGAGGATTTATGACTGACGATTGAGGATTGAGGATTGAGTAATGAGGATTGAGGATTGAAGATTGAGTATTGAGGATTGAATATTGATGATTGAGGATTGAGGATTGAGGCTTGAGAATGAGGGCTGAGGGTTGAGGATTGAGGTTTGTGGACTGAGGACTGAGGATTGAGGTCTGGGGATTGAGGATGTGGGCTGAGGGTCGGGGATTGAAGTTTGACGACTGAGGACTGAGGATTGAAATTGAGTATTGAGGATTGGAGATTGAGGATTGAGATTTGATTATTGAATATTGTGGATTGAGTATTGAACCATGCGAATTCAGGATATTCTATTGAGGATTGAACATTGAGGATTGAGGATTGAGAATTGAGGTTTGGGGATTGATGATTGAGGTTTGAGGATTGAGGATTGAGGATTGAGTTTTGACGATTGAAGATTGAGTATTGAGGATTGAAGATTGAATATTGAGGACTGAGGATTGAGGATTGAGTATTGATAATTGAGGATGAGGACGGAGGGTTGAGGGTTGAGGTTTTAGGAACGAGGATTGAGGATTGAGGATTGAGGACTGAGGATTGACGATTAAATATTGAAGAATGAGGATTTATGACAGAGGATTGAGGATTGAGGATTGAGGGTTGAGGATTCAGGATTGATGATTGACGCTTAAGTATTGAGGGTTGAGGATGGAGGATGGAAGAGAGAGGACTGAGTGTTGAGGATTGAGTGTTGAGGAATTATGTTTGAGGAGTGAGGTTTGATTATTGAATATTGTGGATTTAGTATTGAACCATGAGAATTCAGGATATTCTATTGAGCATTGAGAATTGAGGATTGATGGCTGAGTATTGAGGATTGAGGATTGAGGATTGAGTATTGAGTATTGAAGATTGAGGACTGGCGATTGAGGATTGAAGGTTGAGGATTAAGGATTGAGGATTGGGGATTGAGGATCTAGGACTGGAGATTGATTATTGGGGATTGAAGATTGAGGATTGAGGATTGAGTATAGAGAATTGAGAATTGAGGATGAGGACTGAGGGTTGAGGATTGAGGTTTGAGGAACGAGGATTGAGGATTGAGGATTGAGGATTGAGGATTGAGGATTGAAGATTGAGTATTGAGGATTGAGTATTGAGGATTGACGATTGAGCATTGAGGATTGAGGATTGAAGATTGAGGATTGAGAATTGAAGATTGAAGAATGAGGATTGAGGATTGAGGATAGAGACTTGAAGATTGCAGATTGAGTACTGAGTATTGAAATCTGTGAATTGCTGATATTCTATTGAGGATTGAGGATTGACAACTGATTGTTGAGGACTGAGGGCTGAAGATTGAGTATTCGGGATTGAGGATTCAGGATTGATGTTTGAGGACTGAGGATTGAGGATTGAGGATTGAGGATTGAGGATTCAGGATTGAGGATTGAGGATTGAATATTGAGGATTGGGTATTGAGGATTGAGGTCTGAGGATTGAGGATGATGTCTGAAGGTTGAGGATTGAGGTTTGTGGACTGAGGACTGAGGATTGAGGTCTGGGGACTGAGGATGAGGGCTGAGGGTCGGGGATTGAGCTTTGACGACCGAGGACTGAGGATTGAAGTTGAGTATTGAGGATTGAAGACTGAGGATTGAGATTTGATCATTGAAAATTGTGGATTGAGTATTGAACCATGCGAATTCAGGATATTCTATTGAGGATTGAACATTGAGGATTGAGGATTGAGAATTGAGGATTGGGGATTGATGATTGAGGATTGAGGATTGAGGATTGAGGATTGAGTTTTGACGATTGAAGATTGAGTATTGAGGATTGAAGATTGAAGATTGAGGATTGAGGATTGAGGATTGAGTATTGAGAATTGAGGATGAGGACGGAGGGTTGAGGATTGAGGTTTTAGGAACGAGGATTGAGGATTGAGGATTGACGATTGAGGATTGACGATTAAGTATTGAAGAATGAGGATTTATGACAGAGGATTGAGGATTGAGGATTGAGGGTTGAGGATTCAGGATTGATGATTGACGCTTGAGGATTGAGGGTTGAGGATGGAGGATTGAAGAGAGAGGACTGAGTGTTGATGATTGAGTGTTGAGAATTGACGTTTGAGGAGTGAGGTTTGATTATTGAATATTGTGGATTTAGTATTGAACCATGAGAATTCAGGATATTCTATTGAGCATTGAGAATTGAGGATTGATGGCTCAGTATTGAGGATAGAGGATTGAGGATTGAGCATTGAGGATTGAGGACTGAGGATTGACGATTGAGTGTTGAAGATTGAGGATTTATGACTGACGATTGAGGATTGAGGATTGAGTAATGAGGATTGAGGATTGAAGATTGAGTATTGAGGATTGAAGGTTGAGGATTGAGGTTTGAGGACTGAGGATTGAGGATGGAGCATTGAGGATTGAGGATTGAGGATTGATGATTGAGGATTGAGGACTGAAGATTGAGGATTGGGTATCGCGGATTGAACATTGAGGATTGAGGATTGAGGATTGAGGATTGAGGATTGAGGACTGAAGATTGTATACTGATGATTGAAGATTGAGGATTGAGGATTGAGTGTTGTGGATTGATGACGAGGACTGAGGGTTGAGTATTGATGGCGGAGGTCTGAGGATTGAGGATTGAGGATTGAGAATTGAGGATTGAGGATTGAGGATTGAAGGTTGTGGATTGAGGATTGAGGATTGGGGATTGACGATGAGGGCTGAGGGTTGAGGATTGAAGTTTGATGACTGAGGACTGAGGATTGAGGATTGACAATTGAGGATTGAGGATTGAGGATTTAAGATTGAGGATTGAAGAATGAGGACTGAGGATTGAGGATTGAGGATTGAGGAATGAAAATTGAGGGTTGAGGGTTGAGGATTGAGGATTGAAGATTGAGTATTGAGGATTGAAGATAGAGGATTGAGAATTGAGGATTGAGGATTGAGGATCGAGGATTTAGGATTGAAGATTTAGTATTGAGGATTGAGGATGGAGGATTGAGAATTGAGGATTGATGATTGAGGGTTGAAGATTGAGGATTGGGTATTGAGGATTGAAGAATGAGGATTGAGGATAGAGGATTGAGGATTGAGTGTTGAGGATTGAAGATTTTGTATTGAGGACTGAAGATTGACGATTGAGGATTGAGGATTGAGGATTGAAGATTGAGTATTGAGGATTGAAGATTGAGGATTGAGGATTGATCATTAAGGACTGAGGACTGAGGACTGAGGATTGAGGATTGAGAATTGAGGATTGAGGATTGAGGGTTGAAGTTTGAGGATTGGGTAATGAGGATTGAAGAATGAGGATTGAGGATTGAGGATTGAGGATTGAGTGTTGAGGATTGAAGATTTTGTATTGAGGACTGAAGATAGACGATTGAGGATTGAGGATTGAGGATTGAAGATTGAGTATTGAGGATTGAAGATTGAGGATTGAGGATTGATCATTAAGGACTGAGGACTGAGGACTGAGGATTGAGGATTGAGGATTGAGGATTGAGGATTGAGGTTTGAGGACTGACGACTGAGGATTGAAGATTGTGAATTGAGGGTTGAGGATTGAGGATTGAGAATTGAGGATTGAGAATTGAGGATTGAAGATTGAGTATTGGGTATTGAGTATTGAAGACTGAGGATTGAGGATTGAGGATTGAAGATTGAGTGTTGAGTACAGAAGATTGAGTATTGATGGTTTAAGGCTGACGATTGAGGATTGAGTATTGAATCCTGAGAATTCAGGATATTCTATTGAGTAATTAGAATTGAGGATTGATGGTTGAGTATTGAGGATTGAGGATTGAGGATTGAGGATTGAGGATTGAGTATTGAAGATTGAGGACTGATGATTGAGGATTGAGGATTGAGGATTGAGGATTGAGGACTGAGTATTGAAGATTGAGGATTGATGATTGAGGATTGAGGATTGAGGATTGGGGATTGAGGATTGAGGATTGATGTTTGTGGACTGAGGACTGAGGATTGAGGATTGAGGATTGAGGATTGAAGGTTCAGTATTAAGGATTGAAGATTGGGAATTGAGGGTTGAGGATTGAACATTGAGGACTGAGTGTTGAGGGTTGAGTGATGAGAATTGATGTTTGTGGATAGCGATTTGAAGATTGCAGATTGAGTATTGAGTATTGAAAACTGTGAATTGAGGATATTCTATTGAGAATTGAGCATTTACAACTGATTGTTGAGGACTGAGGGCCGAAGATTGAGGATTCAGGATTGAGGATTCAGAATTGAGGTTTGAGGAGTGAGGATTGAGGGTTGAAGATTGAGTATTGAGGATTGAAGATTGAGGATTGAAGATTGAGGATTGAGGATTGAGGATGAGGGCCGAGGGTTGAGGATTGAGGTTTGAGGACTGAGGACTGAGGATTGAGGATTGAGAATTGAGGATTGAATATTCAGGATTGAAGATTGAGTATTGGGTATTGAGGATTGAAGACTGAGGATTGAGGATTGAGGATTGAGGATTGAGGATTGAGTGTTGAGGACTGAAGATTGAGTATTGAGGGTTTAAGACTGACGATTGAGGATTGAGGTTTGAGGATTGAGGATTGAGGATTGAGGATTGAAGATTGAGTATTGAGGATTGAAGATTGAGGATTGGGGATTGAGGGTTGAGGATTGAAGATTGAGGATTGAAGAATGTGGATTGAGGATTGAGGATTGAGGATTGAGGATTGAAGACTGAGTATTGAGGATTGAAGACTGACGATTGAGGATTGAGGATTCAGGAATGAGGTCTGAGGATTGAGGATTGAGGATTGAGAATTGAGGATTGAGGATTGAGGATTGAGGATTGAAGATTGAGTATTGAGGATTGAAGATTGACGATTGAGGATTGAGGGTTGAGGATTGAGTATTGAACATGGACGACTGAGTGTTGAGGGATGAGTGATGAGAATTGATGTTTGTGGATAGAGATTTGAAGTTTGCAGATTGATTATTGAGTATTGAAAACTGCGAATTGATGATATTCTATTGAGGATTGAGGATTGACAGCTAATTGTTGACGTCTGCGGTCTGAAGATTGAGGATTCAGGATTGAGGATACAGGTTTGAGGATTGATGAATGAGGATTGAGGATTGAGGATTGAGGATTGAGGATTGAGGATTGAGGATTGAAGATTGAGGATTGGGTACTGAGGATTGAAGAATGAGGATTGAGGATTGAGGATTGAGGATTGAGGATTGAGGATTGAGGATTGAAGATTGAGTATTGAGGATTGAAGATTGAGGATTGAGTATTGAGTATTGAAGATTGAGGATTGATGATTGAGGATTGAGGATTAAGGATTGAGGATTGAGGATTGAGGATTGAGGATTGAGGATTGAAGATTGAGGATTGGGGATTGAGGAGTGTCGATTGAGGATTGAGGATTGAGGATTGAGGATTGAAGATTGAATATTGATGATTGAAGTTTGAGGATTGAGGATTGAGGGTTCTGGATTGAGGACGAGGACTGAGGGCTGAGTATTGATGTTTGAGATCTGAGGATTGAGGATTGTTGATTGAGAATTGAGAATTGAGGGTTGAGGATTGAAGATTGAGGATTGGGTATTGAGGATTGAAGAATGAGGATTGAGGATTGAGGATTGAGGATTGAGGATTGAAGATTGAGAATTGAGGATTGAAGATTGAGGACTGAGGACTGAGGATTGAGGATTGAGAATTGAGGATTGAGGATTGAGGATTGAAGATTGAGGATTGGGTATTGAGGATTGGGGAATGAGAATTGAGGATTGAGGATTGAGGATTGAGTGTTGAGGATTGAAGATTGAGTATTGAGGTTTGAAGACTGACGATTGAGGATTTAGGATTGAGGATTGAGGATTGAGGATTGAGGATTGAAGATTGAGTATTGAGGATTGAAGATTGAGGATTGAGGATTGGGGTTGAGGATTGAGGATAGAATATTGAGGATTGGGGACTGAGTGTTGAGGGTTGAGTGGTGAGAATTGATGTTTGTGGATAGAGATTTGAAGATTGCAGATTGAGTATTGAGTATTGAAAACTGTGAATTGATGATATTCTATTGAGGATTGAGGATTGACAGCTGATTGTTAAGGTCTGAGGTCTGAAGATTGAGGATTCAGGTTTGAGGATACAGGATTGTGGTTTGAGGACTGAGGATTTAGGATTGAGGATTGAGGATTGAAGACTGAGGATTGAGGATTGAGGATGAGGGCTGAGGGTTGAGGACTGAGGTTTGAGGATTGATGATAGAGTATTGTGGATTGAGGATTGAGGATTGAAGATTGAGTTTTGAGGATTGAAGGCTGACGATTGAGGATTGAGGATTGAAGATTGAGGATTGGGTATTGAGGATTGAAGAATGAGGATTGAGGATTGAGGATTGAGGATTGAGGATTGAAGATTGAGTATTGAGGTTTGAAGATTGAGGACTGAGGACTGAGGATTGAGGATTGAGAATTGAGGATTGAGGATTGAGGATTGAAGATTGAGGATTGGGTATTGAGGATTGGGGAATGAGAATTGAGGATTGAGGATTGAGGATTGAGTGTTGAGGATTGAAGATTGAGTATTGAGGTTTGAAGACTGACGATTGAGGATTTAGGATTGAGGATTGAGGATTGAGGATTGAGGATTGAAGATTGAGTATTGAGGATTGAAGATTGAGGATTGAGGATTGGGGTTGAGGATTGAGGATAGAATATTGAGGATTGGGGACTGAGTGTTGAGGGTTGAGTGGTGAGAATTGATGTTTGTGGATAGAGACTTGAAGATTGCAGATTGAGTATCGAGTATTGAAAACTGTGAATTGATGATATTCTATTGAGGATTGAGGATTGACAGCTGATTGTTAAGGTCTGAGGTCTGAAGATTGAGGATTCAGGTTTGAGGATACAGGATTGTGGTTTGAGGACTGAGGATTGAGGATTGAGGATTGAGGATTGAAGACTGAGGATTGAGGATTGAGGATGAGGGCTGAGGGTTGAGGACTGAGGTTTGAGGATTGATGATAGAGTATTGTGGATTGAGGATTGAGGATTGAAGATTGAGTTTTGAGGATTGAAGACTGACGATTGAGGATTGAGGATTGAAGATTGTGGATTGGGTATTGAGGATTGAAGAATGAGGATTGAGGATTGAGGATTGAGGATTGAGGATTGAAGATTGAGTATTGAGATTTGAAGATTGAGGACTGAGGACTGAGGATTGAGGATTGAGAATTGAGGATTGAGGATTGAGGATTGAAGATTGAGGATTGGGTATTGAGGATTGGGGAATGAGAATTGAGGATTGAGGATTGAGGATTGAGTGTTGAGGATTGAAGATTGAGTATTGATGTTTGAAGACTGACGATTGAGGATTTAGGATTGAGGATTGAGGATTGAGGATTGAGGATTGAAGATTGAGTATTGAGGATTGAAGATTGAGGATTGAGGATTGGGATTGAGGATTGAGGATTGAATATTGAGGACTGGGGACTGAGTGTTGAGGGTTGAGTGGTGAGAATTGAAGTTTGTGGATAGAGATTTGAAGATTGCAGATTGAGTATTGAGTATTGAAAACTGTGAATTGATGATATTCTATTGAGGATTGAGGATTGACAGCTGATTGTTAAGGTCTGAGGTCTGAAGATTGAGGATTCAGGTTTGAGGATACAGGATTGTGGTTTGAGGACTGAGGATTGAGGATTGAGGATTGAGGATTGAAGACTGAGGATTGAGGATGAGGGCTGAGGGTTGAGGATTGAGGTTTGAGGATTGATGATAGAGTATTGTGGATTGAGGAATGAGGATTGAAGATTGAGTTTTGAGGATTGAAGACTGACGATTGAGGATTGAGGATTGAGGACTGAGGATTGAGGATTGAGGATTGAGGATTGAGGATTGAGGTTTGATGACTGAGGACTGAGCATTGAAGATTGAGAATTGAGGGTTGAGGATTGAGGATTGAAGATTGAGGATTGGGTATTGAGGAATGAAGAATGAGGGTTGAGGATTGAGGATTGAGGATTGAGGACTGACGATTGAGGATTGAGTATTGAGGTTTGAGAATTGAGGATTGAGGACTGAGGATTGAGGATTGAAGATTGAGTAATGAGGATTGAAGACTGACGATTGAGGATTGAGGATTGAGGATTGAGGATTGAGGATTGAAGATTGAGTATTGAGGATTGAAAATTGAGGATTGAGGTTCGAGGATTGAGGATTGAGTATTGAGGATTGAGGATTGAGGATTGAAGGTTCAGTACTGAGTGGTGAAGATGGAGAATTGAGGATTGAGGATTGAGAATTGAGGATTGAGGATGAGGGCTGAGGGTTGAGGATTGAGGTTAGAGGACTGAGGACTGAGGATTGAGGATTGAGAATTGAGGATTGAGGATTGAGGATTGGGGATTGAAGATTGAGGATTGGGTATTGAGGATTGAAGAAAGCGGATTGAGGATTGAGGAATGAGGATTGAGGATTGAAGATTGAGTATTGAGGATTGAGGATTGAAGAATGAGGATTGGGGATTGAGGAATGACGATTGAGGATTGAGTATTGAGGATTGAGAATTGAGGATTGATTATTGAAGGTGGAGTAGTGAGGATTGAAGATTGAGGATTGAGGATTGAGGATTGAGGATTGAGGATGAGGGCTGAGGGTTGAGGATTGAGGTTTGAGGACTGAGGACTGAGGATTGAGGATTGAGAATTGAGGATTGAGGATTGAGGATTGAAGATTGAGGATTGGGTATTGACGATTGAAGAATGAGGATTGAGGATTGAGGATTGAAGATAGAGTATTGAGGATTGAATGTTGACGGTTGAGGATTGAGGATTGAGGATTGAGTATTGAGGATTGAGGATTGAGGATTGAGGATTGAGGATTGAGGATTGAGGATTGAAGATTGAGTATTGAGGGTTGAAGGTTGAGGATTGAGGATTGAGGATTGAGGATTGAGGATTAAAGATTGAGGATTGAGGATTGAGGATTGAGGATTGAGGATTGAGGATTGAGGATTGAAGTTTGAAGATTGAATATTGATGATTGAAGGTTGAGGATTGAGGACTGAGGGTTGTGGATTGAGGACGAGGACTGAGGGTTGAATATTGGTGTTTGAGGTCTGAGGAATGAGGATTGAGGATTGAGAATTGAGGATTGAGGATTGAGGATTGAAGATTGAGGATTGGGTATTGAGGATTGAAGAATGAGGATTGAGGATTGAGGATTGAGGATTGAAGACTGCAGATTGAGCATTGAGGATTGTAGGCTGAGGATTGAGGATTGAGGATTGAGGATTGAGGATTGAAGACTGAGGATTGAGGATTGAGGATGAGGGCTGAGGGTTGAGGATTGAGGTTTGAGGATTGATGATAGAGTATTGTGGATTGAGGATTGAGGATTGAAGATTGAGTTTTGAGGATTGAAGACTGACGATTGAGGATTGAGGATTGAGGACTGAGGATTGAGGATTGAGGATTGAGGATTGAGGATTGAGGTTTGAAGACTGAGAATGAGGATTGAAGATTGAGAATTGAGGGTTGAGGATTGAGGATTGAAGATTGAGGATTGGGTATTGAGGATTGCAGAGTGAGGATTGAGGATTGAGGATTGAGGATTGAGGATTGAAGATTTAGTATTGAGGATTGAAGATTGACGATTGAGGATTGAGGATTGAGGATTGAAGATTGAGTATTGAGGATTGAAGATTGAGGATTGGGTATTGAGGAATGAAGAATGAGGATTGAGGATTGAGGATTGAGGATTGAGGATTGAAGATTGAGGATTGGGTATTGAGGATTGAAGAATGAGGATTGAGGATTGAGGATTGAGGATTGAGTATTGAGGATTGAAGATTTTGTATTGAGGACTGAAGATTGACGATTGAGGATTGAGGATTGAGGATTGAAGATTGAGTATTGAGGATTGAAGATTGAGGATTGAGGATTGATCATTAAGGACTGAGGACTGAGGATTGAGGATTGAGGATTGAGAATTGAGAACTGATAATGAGGACTGAGGGTTGAGGATTGAGGATAGAGGATTGAGGATTGAGGATTGAGTATTGAAGATTGAGTATTCATGACTGAGGATTGAGGATTGAGGATTGAGGATTGAGGATTGAGGATTGAGGATAGAAAATTGAGTATCGGGGACTCAAGATTGAGGATTGAGGATTGAGGATTGACGATTGAATATTGATGATTGAAGATTGAGGATTGAAGATTGAATATTGATGATTGAAGATTGAGGATTGAGGATTGAGTGTTGTGGATTGAGGACGAGGACTGAGGGTTGAATATTGATGTTTGGGGCCTGAGGATTGAGGATTGAGGATTGAGGATTGAGAATTGAGGATTGAGGATTGAGGATTGAAGATTGAGGATTGGGTATTGAGGATTGAAGAGTGAGGATTGAGAATTGAGGATTGAGGATTGAATATTGCAGATTGAGTGTTGAGGATTGAAGGTTGAGTATTGAGGTTTGAGGATTGACGATTGAGGACTGAGGATTGAGGATTGAAGATTGAGTAATGAGGATTGAAGACTGACGATTGAGGATTGAGGATTGAGGATTGAGGATTGAGGATTGAAGATTGAGTATTGAGGATTGAAAATTGAGGATTGAGGTTCGAGGATTGAGGATTGAGTATTGAGGATTGAGGATTGAGGATTGAAGATTCAGTACTGAGTGGTGAAGATGGAGAATTGAGGATAGAGGATTGAGAATTGAGGATTGAGGATGAGGGCTGAGGGTTGAGGATTGAGGTTAGAGGACTGAGGACTGAGGATTGAGGATTGAGAATTGAGGATTGAGGATTGAGGATTGGGGATTGAAGATTGAGGATTGGGTATTGAGGATTGAAGAAAGCGGATTGAGGATTGAGGAATGAGGATTGAGGATTGAAGATTGAGTATCGAGGATTGAGGATTGAAGATTGAGGATTGGGGATTGAGGAATGACGATTGAGGATTGAGTATTGAGGATTGAGAATTGAGGATTGATTATTGAAGATGGAGTAGTGAGGATTGAAGATTGAGGATTGAGGATTGAGGATTGAGGATTGAGGATGAGGGCTGAGGGTTGAGGATTGAGGTTTGAGGACTGAGGACTGAGGATTGAGGATTGAGAATTGAGGATTGAGGATTGAGGATTGAAGATTGAGGATTGGGTATTGACGATTGAAGAATGAGGATTGAGGATTGAGGATTGAAGATAGAGTATTGAGGATTGAATGTTGACGGTTGAGGATTGAGGATTGAGGATTGAGGATTGAGGATTGAGGATTGAGGATTGAGGATTGAGGATTGAGGATTGAGGATTGAAGATTGAGTATTGAGGGTTGAAGATTGAGGATTGAGGATTGAGGATTGAGGATTGAGGATTGAGGATTAAAGATTGAGGATTGAGGATTGAGGATTGAGGATTGAGGATTGAGGTTTGAGGATTGAAGTTTGAAGATTGAATATTGATGATTGAAGGTTGAGGATTGAGGACTGAGGGTTGTGGATTGAGGACGAGGACTGAGGGTTGAATATTGGTGTTTGAGGTCTGAGGAATGAGGATTGAGGATTGAGAATTGAGGATTGAGGATTGAGGATTGAAGATTGAGGATTGGGTATTGAGGATTGAAGAATGAGGATTGAGGATTGAGGATTGAGGATTGAAGACTGCAGATTGAGCATTGAGGATTGTAGGCTGAGGATTGAGGATTGAGGATTGAGGATTGAGGGTTGAGGATTGAGGATTGAGGATTGAAGATTGAGTATTGAGGATTGAAGACTGACGATTGAGGATTGAGGATTGAGAATTGATGATTAAGGATTGAAGATTGAGTATTGAGGATTGAAAATTGAGGATTGAGGATTGAGGATTGACGATTGAGGATTGAGGATCGAGGATTGAAGATTGAGTATTGAGGATTGAAGGTTGAGGTTTGAGGGCTGAGGGTTGAGGATTGAGGTTTGAGGACTGAGAACTGAGGATTGAGGATTGAGAATTGAGGATTGAGTATTGAGGATTGAAGATTGACTGTTGGGTATTGAGGATGGAAGAATGAGGATTGAGGATTGAGGATTGAGGATTGAGTGTTGAGGATTGAAGATTGAGTATTGAGTGTTTAAGACTGACGATTGAGGATTGAGGATTGAGGATTGAGGACTGAGGATTGAGGATTGAAGATTGAGTATTGAGGATTGAAGATTGAGGATTGCGGATTGAGGATTGAGGATTGAGGATTGAAGATTGAGGATTGGCGACTGAGTGTTGAGGGTTGAGTGGTGAGAATTCATGTTTGTGGATAGAGATTTGAAGATTGCAGATTGAGTATTGAGTATTGAAAACTGTGAATTGGTGATATTCTATTGAGGATTGAGTATTGACAGCTGATTGTTGAGGTCTGAGGTCTGGAGATTGAGGATTCAGGATTGAGGATACAGGATTGAGGTTTGAGGACTGAGGATTGAGGATTGAGGATTGAGGATTGAGGATTGAGGATTGAGGATTGAGGATTGAAGATTGAGTATTGAGGGTTGAAGATTGAGGATTGAGGATCGAGGATTCAGGACGGAGGATGAGGGCTGAGAGTTGAGGATTGAGGATTGAGTATTGAATCCTGAGAATTCAGGATATTCTATTGAGTATTTAGAATTGAGGATTGATGGCTGAGTATTGAGGATTGAGGATTGAGGATTGAGGATTGAGGATCGAGTATTGAAGATTGAGGGTTGATGATTGAGGATTGAGGATTGAGGATTGGTGATTGAGGATTGAGGATTGAGGTTTGAGGACTGAGGACTGAGGATTGAGGATTGAGGATTGAGGATTGAGGATTGAAGATTGAGTATTGAGGATTGAAGATTGAGGATTGAGGATTGGGATTGAGGATTGAGGATTGAATATTGAGGATTGGGGACTGAGTGTTGAGGGTTGAGTGGTGAGAATTGATGTTTGTGGATAGAGATTTGAAGATTGCAGATTGAGTATTGAGTATTGAAAACTGTGAATTGATGATATTCTATTGAGGATTGAGGATTGACAGCTGATTGTTAAGGTCTGAGGTCTGAAGATTGAGGATTCAGGTTTGAGGATACAGGATTGAGGTTTGAGGACTGAGGATTGAGGATTGAGGATTGAGGATTGAAGACTGAGGATTGAGGATTGAGGATGAGGGCTGAGGATTGAGGATTGAGGATTGAGGATTGAGGATTGAGGTTTGACGACTGAGGACTGAGGACTGAAGATTGAGAATTGAGGGTTGAGGATTGAGGATTGAAGATTGAGGATTGGGTATTGAGGAATGAAGAATGAGGATTGAGGATTGAGGAATGAGGATTGAGGATTGACGATTGAGGATTGAGTATTGAGGTTTGAGAATTGAGGATTGATGATTCAAGATTGAGTATTGAGGATTGTAGAGTGAGGATTGAGGATTGAGGATTGAGGATTGAGGATTGAAGATTTAGTATTGAGGATTGAAGATAGAGGATTGAGGATTGAGGATTGAGGATTGAGGATTGAAGATTGAGGATTGGGTATTGAGGATTGAAGAATGAGGATTGAGGATTGAGGATTGAGGATTGAGTCTTGAGGATTGAAGATTGAGTATTGAGGATAGAAGACTGACGATTGAGGATTGAGGATTGAGGATTGAGGATCGAGGATTTAGGATTGAAGATTTAGTATTGAGGATTGAAGATGGAGGATTGAGAATTGAGGATTGAGGATTTAGGGTTGAAGATTGAGGATTGGGTATTGAGGATTGAAGAATGAGGATTGAGGATTGAGGATTGAGGATTGAGTGTTGAGGATTGAAGATTTTGTATTGAGGGCTGAAGATTGACGATTGAGGATTGAGGATTGAGGATTGAAGATTGAGTATTGAGGATTGAAGATGGAGGATTGAGGATTGATCATTAAGGACTGAGGACTGAGGATTGAGGATTGAGGACTGAGAATTGAGAACTGATAATGAGGACAGAGGGTTGAGGATTGAGGATAGAGGATTGAGGATTGAGGATTGAGTATTGAAGATTGAGTATTGATGACTGAGTATTGAGGATTGAGGATTGAAAATTGATTATTGAGGATTGAAGATTGATGATTGAGGATTGAGGATTGAGAATTGAGAATTGAAGATGAGGACTGAGGGTTGTGGATTGAGGTTTGAGGAGTGAGGATTGAGGATTGAGGATTGAGGATTGAGTATTGAAGACTGAGTATTCATGACTGAGGATTGAGGATAGAGGATTGAGGATTGAGGATTGAGGATTGAGGATTGAGGATTGAGGATTGAGGATAGAAGATTGAGTATCGGGGACTCAAGATTGAGGATTGAGGATTGAGGATTGAGGACGGAGAATGAGGGCTGAGGGTTGAAGATTGAGGTTTGAGTATTGAATCCTGAGAATTCAGGGTATTCTATTAAGTATTGAGAACTTAGGATTGATGGTTGAGTATTGAGGATTGAAGATTAAGGATTGAGGAATGAGTATTGAAGATTGAGGATTGATGATTGAGGATTGAGGATTGAGGATTGATGATTGACTATTGGGTATTGAAGATTGAGGATTGATGATTGAGGATTGAGGATTGAGGATTGAGGATTGAGGATTGAGGATTGAGGATTGAGGATTGAAGATTGAGGATTGGGGATTGAGGAGTGACGATTGAGGATTGAGGATTGAGGATTGAGAATTGAGGATTGATGATTCAAGATTGAGTATTGAGGATTGTAGAATGAGGATTGAGGATTGAGGATTGAGGATTGAGGATTGAAGATTGAGTATCGGGGACTCAAGATTGAGGATTGAGGATTGAGGATTGAGGACGGAGAATGAGGGCTGAGGGTTGAAGATTGAGGTTTGAGTATTGAATCCTGAGAATTCAGGGTATTCTATTGAGTATTGAGAACTTAGGATTGATGGTTGAGTATTGAGGATTGAAGATTAAGGATTGAGGAATGAGTATTGAAGATTGAGGATTGATGATTGAGGATTGAGGATTGAGGATTGAGGATTGAGTATTGGGTATTGAAGATTGAGGATTGATGATTGAGGATTGAGGATTGAGGATTGAGGATTGAGGATTGAGGATTGAGGATTGAGGATTGAAGATTGAGGATTGGGGATTGAGGAGTGACGATTGAGGATTGAGGATTGAGGATTGAGAATTGAGGATTGATGATTCAAGATTGAGTATTGAGGATTGTAGAATGAGGATTGAGGATTGAGGATTGAGGATTGAGGATTGAGGATTGAAGATTTAGTATTGAGGATTGAAGGTAGAGTATTGAGAATTGAGGATTGAGGATTGAGGATTGAGGATTGAGGATTGGGTATTGAGGATTGAAGAATGAGGATTGAGGATTGAGGATTGAGGATTGAGTGTTGAGGATTGAAGATTGAGTATTGAGGACAGAAGACTGACGATTGAGGATTGAGGATTGAGGTTTGAGGATTGAGGATTGAGGATTGAGGATTGAAGATTGAGTATTGAGGATTGAAGACTGACGATTGAGGATTGAGGATTGAGAATTGATGATTAAGGATTGAAGATTGAGTATTGAGGATTGAAAATTGAGGATTGAGGATTGAGGATTGAGGATTGAGGATTGAGGATTAAAGATTGAGGATTGAGGATTGAGGATTGAGGATTGAGGATTGAGGATTGAGGATTGAAGTTTGAAGATTGAATATTGATGATTGAAGGTTGAGAATTGAGGACTGAGGGTTGTGGATTGAGGACGAGGGCTGAGGGTTGAATATTGGTGTTTGAGGTCTGAGGAATGAGGATTGAGGATTGAGAATTGAGGGTTGAGGATTGAGGATTGAGGATTGAAGATTGAGTATTGAGGATTGAAGACTGACGATTGAGGATTGAGGATTGAGAATTGATGATTAAGGATTGAAGATTGAGTATTGAGGATTGAAAATTGAGGATTGAGGATTGAGGATTGAGGATTGAGGATTGAGGATCGAGGATTGAAGATTGAGTATTGAGGATTGAAGGTTGAGGATTGAGGGCTGAGGGTTGAGGATTGAGGTTTGAGGACTGAGAACTGAGGATTGAGGATTGAGAATTGAGGATTGAGTATTGAGGATTGAAGATTGAGGATTGGGTATTGAGGATGGAAGAATGAGGATTGAGGATTGAGGATTGAGGATTGATTGTTGAGGATTGAAGATTGAGGATTGGGTATTGAGGATTGGGGAATGAGAATTGAGGATTGAGGATTGAGGATTGAGTGTTGAGGATTGAAGATTGAGTATTGAGGTTTGAAGACTGACGATTGAGGATTTAGGATTGAGGATTGAGGATTGAGGATTGAGGATTGAAAATTGAGTATTGAGGATTGAAGATGGAGGATTGAGGATTGGGATTGAGGATTGAGGATTGAATATTGAGGACTGGGGTCTGAGTGTTGAGGGTTGAGTGGTGAGAATTGATGTTTGTGGGTAGAAATTTGAAGATTGCAGATTGAGTATTGAGTATTGAAAACTGTGAATTGATGATATTCTATTGAGGATTGAGGATTGACAGCTGATTGTTAAGGTCTGAGGTCTGAAGATTGAGGATTCAGGTTTGAGGATACAGGATTGTGGTTTGAGGACTGAGGATTGAGGATTGAGGATTGAGGATTGAAGACTGAGGATTGAGGATTGAGGATGAGGGCTGAGGGTTGAGGATTGAGGTTTGAGGATTGATGATAGAGTATTGTGGATTGAGGATTGAGGATTGAAGATTGAGTTTTGAGGATTGAAGACTGACGATTGAGGATTGAGGATTGAGGACTGAGGATTGAGGATTGAGGATTGAGGATTGAGGATTGAGGTTTGAAGACTGAAGACTGAGGATTGAAGATTGAGAATTGAGGGTTGAGGATTGAGGATTGAAGATTGAGGATTGGGTATTGAGGAATGAAGAATGAGGATTGAGGATTGAGGATTGAGGATTGAGGATTGACGATTGAGGATTGAGTATTGAGGTTTGAGAATTGAGGATTGATGATTCAAGATTGAGTATTGAGGATTGTAGAGTGAGGATTGAGGATTGAGGAATGAGGATTGAGGATTGAAGATTTAGTATTGAGGATTGAAGATAGAGGATTGAGGATTGAGGATTGAGGATTGAGGATTGAAGATTGAGGATTGGGTATTGAGGATTGAAGAATGAGGATTGAGGATTGAGGATTGAGGATTGAGTATTGAGGATTGAAGATTTTGTATTGAGGACTGAAGATTGACGATTGAGGATTGAGGATTGAGGATTGAAGATTGAGTATTGAGGATTGAAGATTGAGGATTGAGGATTGATCATTAAGGACTGAGGACTGAGGATTGAGGATTGAGGATTGAGAATTGAGAACTGATAATGAGGACTGAGGGTTGAGGATTGAGGATAGAGGATTGAGGATTGAGGATTGAGTATTGAAGATTGAGTATTGATGACTGAGTATTGAGGATTGAGGATTGAAAATTGATTATTGAGGATTGAAGACTGACGATTGAGGATTGAGGATTGAGAATTGATGATTAAGGATTGAAGATTGAGTATTGAGGATTGAAAATTGAGGATTGAGGATTGAGGATTGAGGATTGAGGATTGAGGATCGAGGATTGAAGATTGAGTATTGAGGATTGAAGGTTGAGGATTGAGGGCTGAGGGTTGAGGATTGAGGTTTGAGGACTGAGAACTGAGGATTGAGGATTGAGAATTGAGGATTGAGTATTGAGGATTGAAGATTGAGGATTGGGTATTGAGGATGGAAGAATGAGGATTGAGGATTGAGGATTGAGGATTGAGTGTTGAGGATTGAAGATTGAGGATTGCGGATTGAGGATTGAGGATTGAGGATTGAAGATTGAGGATTGGCGACTGAGTGTTGAGGGTTGAGTGGTGAGAATTGATGTTTGTGGATAGAGATTTGAAGATTGCAGATTCAGTATTGAGTATTGAAAACTGTGAATTGGTGATATTCTATTGAGGATTGAGTATTGACAGCTGATTGTTGAGGTCTGGGGTCTGAAGATTGAGGATTCAGGATTGAGGATACAGGATTGAGGTTTGAGGACTGAGGATTGAGGATTGAGGATTGAGGATTGAGGATTGAGGATTGAAGATTGAGTATTGAGGGTTGAAGATTGAGGATTGAGGATTGAGGATTGAGGATTCAGGACGGAGGATGAGGGCTGAGAGTTGAGGATTGAGGATTGAGTATTGAATCCTGAGAATTCAGGATATTCTATTGAGTATTTAGAATTGAGGATTGATGGCTGAGTATTGAGGATTGAGGATTGAGGATTGAGGATTGAGGATTGAGTATTGAAGGTTGAGGATTGATGATTGAGGATTGAGAATTGAGGATTGAGGATTGAGGATTGAGTATCGAGTATTGAAGATTGAGGGTTGATGATTGAGGATTGAGGATTGAGGATTGGTGATTGAGGATTGAGGATTGAGGTTTGAGGACTGAGGACTGAGGATTGAGGATTGAGGATTGAGGATTGAAGATTCAGTATAGAGGATTGAAGATTGGGAATTTAGGATTGAGGATTGAACATTGAGGACTGAGTGTTGAGGGTTGAGTGATGAGAATTGATGTTTGTGTATAGAGATTTGAAGATTGCAGATTGAGTATTGACTATTGAAAACTTTGAATTGAGGATATTGTATTGAGGATTGAGGATTGACAACTGATTGTTGAGGACTGAGGGCCGAAGGTTGAGGATTCAGGATTGAGGATTCAGAATTGAGGTTTGAGGACTGAGGATTGAGGACTGAGGATAGAGGATTGAGGATTGAGGATTGAAGATTGAGGATTGGGTATTGAGGATTGAAGTATGAGGATTGAGGATTGAGGATTGAGGATCGTAGATTGAGTATTGAGGATTGAAGACTGACGATTGAGGATTGAGAATTGAGGATTGAGGATTGAAGATTGAGGATTGGGTATTGAGAATTGAAGAATGAGGATTGAGGATTGAGGATTGAGGATTGAGGATTGAGGATCGAGGATTGAGGACGGAGGATGAGGGCTGAGGGTTGATGATTGAGGTTTGAGTATTGAATCCTGAGAATGCAGGATATTCTATTGAGTATTTAGAATTGAGGATTGATGGTTGAGTATTGTGGATTGAGGATTGAGGATTGAGGATTCAGGATTGAGTATTGAAGATTGAGGATTAATGATTGAGGATTGAGGATTGAGGATTGAGGATTGGGGATGGAGGATTGAGGATTGAGGGTTGAGGACTGAGGACTGAGGATTGTGAATTGAGGATTGAGGATTGAAGGTTCAGTATTGAGGATTGAAGATTGGGAATTGAGGATTGAGGATTGAACATTGAGGACCGAGTGTTGAGGGTTGAGTGATGAGAGTTGATGTTTGTGGATAGAGATGTGAAGATTGCAGATTGAGTATTGAGTATTGAAAACTTGAATTGAGGATATTCTATTGAGAATTGAGGATTGACAACTGATTGTTGAGGACTGAGGGCCCAAAATTGAGGATTCAGGATTGAGGATTCAGAATTGTGGTTTGAGGACTGAGGATTGAGGATTGAAGATTGAGTATTGAGGATTGAAGATTGAGGATTGAAGATTGAGGATTGAGGATTGAGGATGAGGGCTGAGTGTTGAGGATTGGGGTTTGAGGACTGAGGACTGAGGATTGAGGATTGAGAATTGAGGATTGAGTATTGAGGATTGAAGATTGAGTATTGGGTATTGAGGATTGAAGACTGAGGATTGAGTATTGAGGATTGAGGATTGAGTGTTGAGGACTGAAGATTGAGTATTGAGGGTTTAAGACTGACGATTGAGGATTGAGGATTGAGGATTGAGGATTGAGGATTGAGGATTGAAGATTGAGTATTGAGGATTGAAGATTGAGTATTGAGGATTGAGGATTGAAGATTGAGGATTGAGGATTGAGGATTGAGGATTGAGGATTGAGGATTGAAGATTGAATATTGATGATTGAATATTGAGGATTGAGGATTGAGGGTTGTGGATTGAGGACGAGGACTGAGGGTTGAATATTGATGTTTTCGGTCTGAGGATTGAGGATTGAGGATTGAGGTTTGAAGACTGACGATTGAGGATTTAGGATTGATGATTGAGGATTGAGGATTGAGGATTGAAGATTGAGTATTGAGGATTGAAGATTGAGGATTGAGGATTGGGATTGAGGATTGAGGATTGAATATTGAGGATTGGGGACTGAGTGTTGAGGGTTGAGTGGTGAGAATTGATGTTTGTGGATAGAGATTTGAAGATTGCAGATTGAGTATTGAGTATTGAAAACTGTGAATTGATGATATTCTATTGAGGATTGAGGATTGACAGCTGATTGTTAAGGTCTGAGGTCTGAAGATTGAGGATTCAGGTTTGAGGATACAGGATTGAGGTTTGAGGACTGAGGATTGAGGATTGAGGATTGAGGATTGAAGACTGAGGATTGAGGATTGAGGATGAGGGCTGTGGGTTGAGGACTGAGGTTTGAGGATTGAAGATTGAGTATTGTGGATTGAGGATTGAGGATTGAAGATTGAGTTTTGAGGATTGAAGACTGACGAGCGAGGATTGAGGATTGAGGACTGAGGATTGAGGATTGAGGATTGAGGATTGAGGATTGAGGTTTGAGGACTGAGGACTGAGGATTGAAGATTGAGAATTGAGGGTTGAGGATTGAGGATTGAAGATTGAGGATTGGGTATTGAGGAATGAAGAATGAGGATTGAGGATTGAGGGATGAGGATTGAGGATTGACGATTGAGGATTGAGTATTGAGGTTTGAGAATTGAGGATTGATGATTCAAGATTGAGTATTGAGGATTGTAGAGTGAGGATTGAGGATTGAGGATTGAGGATTGAGGAATGAAGATTTAGTATTGAGGATTGAAGATAGAGGATTGAGGATTGAGGATTGAGGATTGAGGATTGAAGATTGGGGATTGGGTATTGAGGATTGAAGAATGAGGATTGAGGATTGAGGATCGAGGATTTAGGATTGAAGATTTAGTATTGAGGATTGAAGAATGGGGATTGAGTATTGTGGCTTGAGAATTGAGGTTTGAAGATTGAGTATTGAGGATTGAGGACTGACGATTGAGGATTGAGGACTGAGGATTGAGTATTGAGGATTGAGGATTGAAGATTGAGTATTGAGGATTGAAGGTTGAGGATTGAGGTTTGAGGACTGAGGATTGAGGATGGAGCATTGAGGATTGAGGATTGAGGATTGATGATTGAGGATTGAGGATTGAAGATTGAGGATTGGGTATCGCGGATTGAACATTGAGGATTGAGGATTGAGGATTGAGGATTGAGGATTGAGGACTGAAGATTCTATACTGATGACTGAAGGTTGAGGATTGAGGATTGAGTGTTGTGGATTGATGACGAGGACTGAGGGTTGAGTATTGATGTCTGAGGTCTGAGGATTGAGGATTGAGGATTGAGAATTGAGGATTGAGGATTGAGGATTGAAGGTTGTGGATTGAGGATTGAGGATTGGGGATTGACGATGAGGGCTGAGGGTTGAGGATTGAAGTTTGATGACTGAGGACTGAGGATTGAGGATTGACAATTGAGGATTGAGGATTGAGGATTTAAGATTGAGGATTGGGTATTGAGGATTGAAGAATGAGGACTGAGGATTGAGGATTGAGGATTGAGGAATGAAAATTGAGGGTTGAGGGTTGAGGATTGAGGATTGAAGATTGAGTATTGAGGATTGAAGATAGAGGATTGAGAATTGAGGATTGAGGATTGAGGATCGAGGGTTTAGGATTGAAGATTTAGTATTGAGGATTGAGGATGGAGGATTGAGAATTGAGGATTGGGGATTGAGGGTTGAAGATTGAGGATTGGGTATTGAGGATTGAAGAATGAGGATTGAGGATTGAGGATTGAGGATTGAGTGTTGAGGATTGAAGATTTTGTATTGAGGACTGAAGATTGACGATTGAGGATTGAGGATTGAATATTGAAGATTGAGTATTGAGGATTGAAGATTGAGGATTGAGGATTGATCATTAAGGACTGAGGACTGAGGACTGAGGATTGAGGATTGAGGATTGAGAATTGAGAACTGATAATGAGGACTGAGGGTTGAGGATTGAGGATAAAGGATTGAGGATTGAGGATTGAGTATTGAAGATTGAGGATTGATGACTGAGTATTGAGGATTGAGGATTGAAAATTGATTATTGAGGATTGAAGATTGATGATTGAGGATTGAGGATTGAGAATTGAGAATTGAGGATGAGGACTGAGGGTTGTGGATTGAGGATTGAAGATTGAGGATTTGGTATTGAGGATTGATGAATGAGGATTGAGGATTGAGGATTGAGGATTGAGGATTGAGGATTGAGGATTGAAGATTGAGGATTGGGTACTGAGGATTGAAGAATGAGGATTGAGGATTGAGGATTGAGGATTGAGGATTGAGGATTGAGGATTGAGGATTGAAGATTGAGGATTGATGATTGAGGATTGAGGATTAAGGATTGAGGATTGAGGATTGAGGATTGAGGATTGAGGATTGAAGATTGAGGATTGGGGATTGAGGAGTGTCGATTGAGGATTGAGGATTGAGGATTGAGGATTGAAGATTTAGTATTGAGGATTGAAGATAGAGGATTGAGGATTGAGGATTGAGGATTGAGGATTGAAGATTGAGGATTGGGTATTGAGGATTGAAGAATGAGTATTGAGGATTGGGGATTGAGGACTGAGTGTTGACGATTGAAGATTGAGTATTGAGGATAGAAGACTGACGATTGAGGATTGAGGATTGAGGATTGAGGATCGAGGATTTAGGATTGAAGATTTAGTATTGAGGATTGAAGATGGAGGATTGAGAATTGAGGATTGAGGATTGAGGGTTGAAGATTGAGGATTGGGTATTGAGGATTGAAGAATGAGGATTGAGGATTGAGGATTGAGGATTGAGTATTGAGGATTGAAGATTTTGTATTGAGGACTGAAGATTGACGATTGAGGATTGAGGATTGAGGATTGAAGATTGAGTATTGAGGATTGAAGATTGAGGATTGAGGATTGATCATTAAGGACTGAGGACTGAGGATTGAGGATTGAGGATTGAGAATTGAGAACTGATAATGAGGACTGAGGGCTGAGGATTGAGGGTAGAGGATTGAGGATTGAGGATTGAGTATTGAAGATTGAGTATTGATGACTGAGTATTGAGGATTGAGGATTGAAAATTGATTATTGAGGATTGAAGATTGATGGTTGAGGATTGAGGATTGAGAATTGAGAATTGAAGATGAGGACTGAGGGTTGTGGATTGAGGTTTGAGGAGTGAGGATTGAGGATTGAGGATTGAGGATTGAGGATTGAGGATTGAGGATTGAGGATTGAGTATTGAAGACTGAGTATTCATGACTGAGGATTGAGGATTGAGGATTGAGGATTGAGGATTGAGGATTGAGGATTGAGGATAGAAAATTGAGTATCGGGGACTCAAGATTGAGGATTGAGGATTGAGGATTGAGGACGGAGAATGAGGGCTGAGGGTTGAAGATTGAGGTTTGAGTATTGAATCCTGAGAATTCAGGGTATTCTATTGAGTATTGAGAACTTAGGATTGATGGTTGAGTATTGAGGATTGAAGATTAAGGATTGAGGAATGAGTATTGAAGATTGAGGACTGATGATTGAGGATTGAGGATTGAGGATTGAGTATTGAGTATTGAAGATTGAGGATCGATGATTGAGGATTGAGGATTGAGGATTGAGGATTGAGGATTGAGGATTGAGGATTGAGGATTGAAGATTGAGGATTGGGGATTGAGGAGTGACGATTGAGGATTGAGAATTGAGGATTGAGAATTGAGGATTGATGATTCAAGATTGAGTATTGAGGATTGTTGAATGAGGATTGAGGATTGAGGATTGAGGATTGAGGATTGAGGATTGAGAATTGAAGATTTAGTATTGAGGATTGAAGATAGAGTATTGAGAATTGAGGATTGAGGATTGAGGATTGAAGATTGAGGATTGGGTATTGAGGATTGAAGAATGAGGATTGAGCATTGAGGATTGAGGATTGAGTGTTGAGGATTGAAGATTGAGTATTGAGGACAGAAGACTGACGATTGAGGACTGAGGATTGAGGTTTGAGGATTGAGGATTGAGGATTGAGGATTGAGGATTGAGGATTGAGGATTGAGTATTGAAGATTGAGGGATTCATGACTGAGGATTGAGGATTGAGGGTTGAGGATTGAGGATTGAGGATTGAGGATTGAGTGTTGTGGATTGAGGACGAGGACTGAGAGTTGAGTATTGATGTCTGAGGTCTGAGGATTGAGGGTTGAGGTTTGAGAATTGAGGATTGAGGATTGAGTACTGAGGATTGAAGATCGGGTATTGTGGATTGAGGATTGAGGATTGAGGATTGAATATTGAGGATGAGGGCTGAGGGTTGAGTTTTGAGGTTTGAGGTCTGAGGACTGAGGATTGAGGGTTGAGAATTGAGGATGGAGGATTGAGGATTGTAGATTGAGGATTGGGTATTGAGGATTGAAGAATGGGGATTGAGTATTGTGGATTGAGAATTGAGGTTTGAAGATTGAGTATTGAGGATTGAGGACTGACGATTGAGGATTGAGGACTGAGGATTGAGTATTGAGGATTGAGGATTGAAGATTGAGTATTGAGGATTGAAGGTTGAGGATTGAGGTTTGAGGACTGAGGATTGAGGATGGAGCATTGAGGATTGAGGATTGAGGATTGATGATTGAGGATTGAGTATTGAAGATTGAGGATTGGGTATCGCGGATTGAACATTGAGGATTGAGGATTGAGGATTGAGGATTGAGGATTGAGGACTGAAGATTGTATACCGATGATTGAAGATTGAGGATTGAGGATTGAGTGTTGTGGATTGATGACGAGGACTGAGGGTTGAGTATTGATGTCTGAGGTCTGAGGATTGACGATTGAGGATTGAGAATTGAGGATTGAGGATTGAGGATTGAAGGTTGTGGATTGAGGATTGAGGATTGGGGATTGACGATGAGGGCTGAGGGTTGAGGATTGAAGTTTGATGACTGAGGACTGAGGATTGAGGATTGACAATTTAGGATTGAGGATTGAGGATTTAAGATTGAGGATTGGGTATTGAGGATTGAAGAATGCGGACTGAGGATTGAAGATTGAGGATTGAGGATTGATCATTAAGGACTGAGGACTGAGGACTGAGGATTGAGGATTGAGGATTGAGAATTAAGAACTGATAATGATGACTGAGGGTTTAGGGTCGAGGATAGAGGATTGAGGATTGAGGATTGAGTATTGAAGATTGAGGATTGATGACTGAGTATTGAGGATTGAGGATTGAAAATTGATTATTGAGGATTGAAGATTGATGATTGAGGATTGAGGATTGAGAATTGAGAATTGAGGATGAGGACTGGGGGTTGTGGATTGAGGTTTGAGGAGTGAGGATTGAGGATTGAGGATTGAGGATTGAGGATTGAGGATTGAGGATTGAGGATTGAGGATTGAGTATTGAAGACTGAGTATTCATGACTGAGGATTGAGGATTGAGGATTGAGGATTGAGGATTGAGGTTTGAGGATTGAAAATTGAGTATCGGGGACTCAAGATTGAGGATTGAGGATTGAGTATTGAGGACGGAGAATGAGGGCTGAGGGTTGAGGTTTGAGGTTTGAGTATTTGAATCCTGAGAATTCAGGATATTCTATTGAGTATTGAGAACTGAGGATTGATGGTTGAGTATTGAGGATTGAAGATTGAGGATTGAGGAATGAGTATTGAAGATTGAGGATTAATGATTGAGGATTGAGGATTGAGGATTGAGGATTGAGTATTGAGTATTGAAGATTGAGGATTGATGATTGAGGGTTGAGGATTGAGGATTGAGGATTGAGTATTGAGGATTGAGGATTGAGGATTGAAGATTGAGGATTGGGGATTGAGGAGTAACGATTGAGGATTGAGGATTGAGGATTGAGAATTGAGGATTGATGATTCAAGATTGAGTATTGAGGATTGTAGAATGAGGATTGAGGATTGAGGATTGGGTATTGAGGATTGAAGAATGAGGATTGAGGATTGAGGATTGAGGATTGAGTGCTGAGGATTGATGATCGGGTATTGAGGATAGAAGACTGACGATTGAGGATTGAGGATTGAGTATTGAAGATTGAGGATTGATAATTGAGGAATGAGGATTGAGGATTGAGAATTGAGGATTGAGGATTGAGTATTGAAGATTGAGGATTGATGATTGAGGATTGAGGATTGAGGATTGGGCATTGAGGATTGAGGATTGAGGTTTGAGGACTGAGGACTGAGGATTGTGGATTGAGGATTGAGGATTGAAAATTCAGTATTGAGGACTGAAGATTGGGAGTTGAGGATTGAGGATTGAACATTGAGGACTGAGTGTTGAGGGTTGAGTAATGGGAATTGATGTTTGTGGATAGAGGTTTGAAGACTGCAGGTTGAGTATTGAGTATTGAAAACTGTGAATTGAGGATATTCTATTGAGGATTGAGGATTGACAACTGATTGTTGTGGACTGAGGGCCGAGGATTGAGGATTGAGAATTGAGGATTGAGGATTGAGGATTGAAGATTGACGATAGGGTATTGAGGATTGAAGAATGAGGATCGAGGATTGAGGATTGAGGGTTGAGGATTGAAAATTGAGGGTTGAGGGTTGAGGATTGAGGATTCAAGATTGAGTAGTGACTATTGAAGATTGAGGATTGAGGATTGAGGATTGAGGATTGAGGATTGAAGATTGAGGATTGGGGACTGAGCGTTGAGGGTTGAGTGATGAGAATTGATGTTTGTGGATAGAGATTTGAAGATTGCGAACTGAGTATTGCGTATTGAAAACTCTGAACTGAGGATATTCTATGGAAGATTGAGGATTGACAACTGATTGTTGAGGACTGAGTGCTGAAGATTAAGGATTCAGGATTGAGGATTAAGGATTGTGGTTTGAGGTCTGTGGATTGAGGATTGAGGATTGACGATTGAGCATTGAGGATTGAGGATTGAAGATTGAGGATTGGGTATTGAGGATTGAACATTGATGATGGAGGATTGAGGATTGAGGATTGAGGATTGAGGATTGAAGATTGAATATTGATGATTGAAGTTTGAGGATTGAGGATTGAGGGTTGTGGATTGAGGACGAGGTCTGAGGGCTGAGTATTGATGTTTGAGGTCTGAGGATTGAGGGTTGTGGATTGAGAATTGAGGATTCAGGATTGAGGTTTGAGGACTGAGGTTTGAGGATTGGGTATTGAGGATTGAGGATTGAGGATTGAGGATTGAAGATTGAATATTGATGATTGAAGTTTGAGGATTGAGGATTGAGGGTTGTGGATTGAGGACGAGGTCTGAGGGCTGAGTATTGATGTTTGAGGTCTGAGGATTGAGGGTTGTGGATTGAGAATTGAGGATTGAGTATTGAGTATTGAAAACTGTGAATTGAGGATATTCTATTGAGGATTGAGGATTGACAACTGATTGTTGTGGACTGAGGGCCGAGGATTGAGGATTCAGGATTGGGGATTCAGAATTGAGGTTTGAGGACTGAGGATTGAGGATTGAAGATTGAGTACTGAGGATTGAAGTTTGAGGATTGAGGATTGAGGATTGAGAATTGACGAATGAGGATTGAGGATTGAAGATTGAGTATTGGGTATTGAGGATTGAAGAATGAGGATTGAGGATTGAGGATTGAGGATTGAGTGTTGAGGATTGAAGATTGAGTACTGAGGGTAGAAGACTGACGATTGAGGATTGAGGATCGAGGATTGAGGATTGAGGATTGAGGATTGAGGATTGAGGATTGAAGGTTGAGTATTGAGGATTGAAGATTGAGGGTTGAGTATTGAGGATTGAAGATGGAGGATCGAGAATTGAGGATTGAGGATTGAAGATTGAGGATTAACGATTGAGGATTGGGGATTGAGGATCTAGGATTGGAGATTGATTATTGAGGATTGAAGGTTGAGGAATGAGGATTGAGGATTGAGAATTGAGAATTGAGAGTTGAGGATGAGGACTGAGGGTTGAGGATTGAGGTTATAGGAATGAGGATTGAGAAGTGAGGATTGAGGATTGAGGATTGAGGATTGAGGATTGGGGATTGGGGATTGAGGATTGAGGTTTCAGGATTGAAGGTTTAGGATTGGGTATTGAGGATTGAAGGGTGAGGATTGAGGATTGGGTATTGAGGATTGAAGAATGAGGATTGATGATTGAGTATTGAGGATTGAATATTGAGGATTGAGGATTGAGGATTGAGGATTGAGGATTGAAGATTGAGGATTGAGGATTGAGGATTGAGGATTGTGGATTGAGTATTGAATATTGACGATGAAGGATTGAGGATTGAGTATTGAGGCTTGAGGATTGAGGATTGAGGATTGAAGATTGAGTATTGAGGATTGAAGATTGAGGATTGAGGAATGAGGATTGAGGATTGAGGATGAGGGCTGAGGGTTGAGGATTGAGGTTTGAGGACTGAGGACTGAGGATTAAGGGTTGAGAATTGAGGATTGAGGTTTCAGGATTGAAGGTTTAGGATTGGGTATTGAGGATTGAAGGGTGAGGATTGAGGATTGAGGATTGAGGATTGAATATTGAGGATTCAGTACTGAGGATTGAGGGTTGAGGATTGAGGATTGAGGATTGACGCTTGAGAATTGAGGATTGAGGATGGAGGATTGATGGTTGAGTATTGAGGATTGATGGTTGAGGGTTGTGTGTTGAATATTGATTATGGAGGATCCAGGATTGAGGATTGAGGATTGAGGATTGAAGATTGAGTATTGCGAATTGAGGATTGATGGTTGAATATTGAGGAATGATGGCTGAGGGTTGTGTGTTGAATGTTGAGGATGGAGGATTGAGGATTGAGGATGGAGAATTGAGGATTGAAGATTGAGTATTGATGATTGAAGATTGAGGATTGAGGATTGAGGTTGAGTATTGAGGACGAGTACTGACGGTTGAGGATTGAGGTTTGAGGATTGAGGATTGAGGATAGAGGACTGAGGATTGAGGGTTGAGGATGGAGCATTGAGGATTGAAGAATGAGGACTGGGGAATGAGGATTGAAGATTGAGGATTAGGGATTGAGGATTGGGGATTGAGGATCTATGATTGGAGATTGATTATTGAGGATTGAAGATTGAGGATTGAGGATTGATTATTGAGGATTGATAATTGAGAATTGAGGAGGAGGACTCAGGGTTGTGGATTGAGGTTATAGGAATGAGGATTGAGGACCGAGGATTGAGGATTGAGGATTGAGGATTGAGGATTGAGGATTGGGGATTGAGGATTGAGGATTGAGGTTTGAGGACTGAGGACTGAGGATTGAGGATTGAGGATTCAGGATTGAAGATTCAGTATTGAGGATTGAAGATTGAGAATTGAGGATTGAGGATTGAAGTTTGAGTATTGAGGATTGAAGATTGTGGATTGAGGATTGAGGATTGAGGATTGACGATGAGGGCTGAGGGTTGTGGATTGAGGTTTGAGGACTGAGGACTTAGGACTGAGGATTGAGAATTGAGGATTGAGGATTGAGGTTTGAGTATTGAGGACGAGTACTGACGGTTGAGGATTGAGCTTTGAGGATTGAGGATTGAGGATAGAGGACTGAGGACTGAGGATTGAGGATGGAGCATTGACGATTGAAGATTGAGGACTGGGGAATGAGGATTAAGGATTGAGGATTGGGGATTGAGGATCTAGGATTTGAGATAGATTATTGAGGATCGAAGGTTGAGGATTGAGGATTGAGGATTGAGGATTGAGGATTGATAATTCAGAATTGAGGATGAGGCCTTAGGGTTGAGGATTGAGGTTATAGGTATGAGGATTGAGGATTGAGGATTGAGGACTGAAGAAGGAGGATTGAGGATTGAGGATTGAGGATTGAGGATTGAGGATTGAGGATTGAGGATTGAGGATTGGGTATTGAGGATTGAAGAAGGAGGATTGAGGATTGAGGATTGAGGATTGAGGATTGAGGATTGAACATTGAGGACTGAGTGTTGAGGGTTGAGTAATGGGAATTGATGTTTGTGGATAGAGGTTTGAAGACTGCAGGTTGAGTATTGAGTATTGAAAACTGTGAATTGAGGATATTCTATTGAGGATTGAGGATTGACAACTGATTGTTGTGGACTGAGGGCCGAGGATTGAGGATTGAGAATTGAGGATTGAGGATTGAGGATTGAAGATTGACGATAGGGTATTGAGGATTGAAGAATGAGGATCGAGGATTGAGGATTGAGGGTTGAGGATTGAAAATTGAGGGTTGAGGGTTGAGGATTGAGGATTCAAGATTGAGTAGTGACTATTGAAGATTGAGGATTGAGGATTGAGGATTGAGGATTGAGGATTGAAGATTGAGGATTGGGGACTGAGCGTTGAGGGTTGAGTGATGAGAATTGATGTTTGTGGATAGAGATTTGAAGATTGCGAACTGAGTATTGCGTATTGAAAACTCTGAACTGAGGATATTCTATGGAAGATTGAGGATTGACAACTGATTGTTGAGGACTGAGTGCTGAAGATTAAGGATTCAGGATTGAGGATTAAGGATTGTGGTTTGAGGTCTGTGGATTGAGGATTGAGGATTGACGATTGAGCATTGAGGATTGAGGATTGAAGATTGAGGATTGGGTATTGAGGATTGAACATTGATGATGGAGGATTGAGGATTGAGGATTGAGGATTGAGGATTGAAGATTGAATATTGATGATTGAAGTTTGAGGATTGAGGATTGAGGGTTGTGGATTGAGGACGAGGTCTGAGGGCTGAGTATTGATGTTTGAGGTCTGAGGATTGAGGGTTGTGGATTGAGAATTGAGGATTCAGGATTGAGGTTTGAGGACTGAGGTTTGAGGATTGGGTATTGAGGATTGAGGATTGAGGATTGAGGATTGAAGATTGAATATTGATGATTGAAGTTTGAGGATTGAGGATTGAGGGTTGTGGATTGAGGACGAGGTCTGAGGGCTGAGTATTGATGTTTGAGGTCTGAGGATTGAGGGTTGTGGATTGAGAATTGAGGATTGAGTATTGAGTATTGAAAACTGTGAATTGAGGATATTCTATTGAGGATTGAGGATTGACAACTGATTGTTGTGGACTGAGGGCCGAGGATTGAGGATTCAGGATTGGGGATTCAGAATTGAGGTTTGAGGACTGAGGATTGAGGATTGAAGATTGAGTACTGAGGATTGAAGTTTGAGGATTGAGGATTGAGGATTGAGAATTGACGAATGAGGATTGAGGATTGAAGATTGAGTATTGGGTATTGAGGATTGAAGAATGAGGATTGAGGATTGAGGATTGAGGATTGAGTGTTGAGGATTGAAGATTGAGTACTGAGGGTAGAAGACTGACGATTGAGGATTGAGGATCGAGGATTGAGGATTGAGGATTGAGGATTGAGGATTGAGGATTGAAGGTTGAGTATTGAGGATTGAAGATTGAGGGTTGAGTATTGAGGATTGAAGATGGAGGATCGAGAATTGAGGATTGAGGATTGAAGATTGAGGATTAACGATTGAGGATTGGGGATTGAGGATCTAGGATTGGAGATTGATTATTGAGGATTGAAGGTTGAGGAATGAGGATTGAGGATTGAGAATTGAGAATTGAGAGTTGAGGATGAGGACTGAGGGTTGAGGATTGAGGTTATAGGAATGAGGATTGAGAAGTGAGGATTGAGGATTGAGGATTGAGGATTGAGGATTGGGGATTGGGGATTGAGGATTGAGGTTTCAGGATTGAAGGTTTAGGATTGGGTATTGAGGATTGAAGGGTGAGGATTGAGGATTGGGTATTGAGGATTGAAGAATGAGGATTGATGATTGAGTATTGAGGATTGAATATTGAGGATTGAGGATTGAGGATTGAGGATTGAGGATTGAAGATTGAGGATTGAGGATTGAGGATTGAGGATTGTGGATTGAGTATTGAATATTGACGATGAAGGATTGAGGATTGAGTATTGAGGCTTGAGGATTGAGGATTGAGGATTGAAGATTGAGTATTGAGGATTGAAGATTGAGGATTGAGGAATGAGGATTGAGGATTGAGGATGAGGGCTGAGGGTTGAGGATTGAGGTTTGAGGACTGAGGACTGAGGATTAAGGGTTGAGAATTGAGGATTGAGGTTTCAGGATTGAAGGTTTAGGATTGGGTATTGAGGATTGAAGGGTGAGGATTGAGGATTGAGGATTGAGGATTGAATATTGAGGATTCAGTACTGAGGATTGAGGGTTGAGGATTGAGGATTGAGGATTGACGCTTGAGAATTGAGGATTGAGGATGGAGGATTGATGGTTGAGTATTGAGGATTGATGGTTGAGGGTTGTGTGTTGAATATTGATTATGGAGGATCCAGGATTGAGGATTGAGGATTGAGGATTGAAGATTGAGTATTGCGAATTGAGGATTGATGGTTGAATATTGAGGAATGATGGCTGAGGGTTGTGTGTTGAATGTTGAGGATGGAGGATTGAGGATTGAGGATGGAGAATTGAGGATTGAAGATTGAGTATTGATGATTGAAGATTGAGGATTGAGGATTGAGGTTGAGTATTGAGGACGAGTACTGACGGTTGAGGATTGAGGTTTGAGGATTGAGGATTGAGGATAGAGGACTGAGGATTGAGGGTTGAGGATGGAGCATTGAGGATTGAAGAATGAGGACTGGGGAATGAGGATTGAAGATTGAGGATTAGGGATTGAGGATTGGGGATTGAGGATCTATGATTGGAGATTGATTATTGAGGATTGAAGATTGAGGATTGAGGATTGATTATTGAGGATTGATAATTGAGAATTGAGGAGGAGGACTCAGGGTTGTGGATTGAGGTTATAGGAATGAGGATTGAGGACCGAGGATTGAGGATTGAGGATTGAGGATTGAGGATTGAGGATTGGGGATTGAGGATTGAGGATTGAGGTTTGAGGACTGAGGACTGAGGATTGAGGATTGAGGATTCAGGATTGAAGATTCAGTATTGAGGATTGAAGATTGACGATTGAGGATTGAGCATTGAGGATTGAAGATTGATGATTGAGAATTGAATATTGAAGAATGAGGATTGAGGATTGAGGATAGAGACTTGAAGATTGCAGATTGAGTATTGAGTATTGAAATCTGTGAATTGATGATATTCTATTGAGGATTGAGGATTGACAACTAATTGTTGAGGACTGAGGGCTGAAGATTGAGTATTCGGGATTGAGGATTGAGGATTGAGGATTGAGGATTGAGGATTGAGGATTGAAGATTGAGTATTGAGGATTGAGTATTGAGGATTGATGATTGAGCATTGAGGATTGAGGATTGAGGATTGAGGATTGAAGATTGAGGATTGGGTATTGAGGATTGAAGAACGAGGATTGTGGATTGAGGATTGAGGATTGAGTGCTGAGGATTGAAGATCGGGTATTGAGGATAGAAGACTGACGATTGAGGATTGAGGATTGAGTATTGAAGATTGAGGATTGATAATTGAGGAATGAGGATTGAGGATTGAGTATTGAGGATTGAGGATTGAGTATTGAAGATTGAGGATTGATGATTGAGGATTGAGGATTGAGGATTGGGTATTGAGGATTGAGGATTGAGGTTTGAGGACTGAGGACTGAGGATTGTGGATTGAGGATTGAGGATTGAAGATTCAGTATTGAGGACTGAAGAATGGGAATTGAGGATTGAGGATTGAACATTGAGGACTGAGTGTTGAGGGTTGAGTGATGAGAGTTGATGTTTGTGGATAGAGATTTGAAGATTGCAGATTGAGTATTGAGAATTGAAAACATTGAATTGAGGATATTCTATTGAGGATTGAGGATTGACTACAGATTGTTGAGGACTGAGGTCTGAAGATTGAGGATTTAGGATTGAGGATTCAGAATTGAGGTTTCAGGACTAAGGATTGAGGATTGAAGATTGAGTATTGAGGATTGAGGATTGAGGATTGAAGATTGAGGATTGAGGATTGAGGATGGGGGCTGACGGTTGAGGATTGAGGTTTGAGGACTGAGGACTGAGGATAGAGCATTGAGAAGTGAGGATTGAGGATTGAGGATTGAAGATTGAGTATTGGGTATTGAGGATTGAAGAATGAGGATTGAGGATCGAGGTTTGAGGATTGAGGATTGAAGATTGAGTATTGAGGATTGAAGACTGACGATTGAGGATTGAGGTTTGAGGACTGAGGACTGAGGATTGAGGATTGAGAATTGAGTATTGAGGATTGAGGATTGAAGATTGAGGATTGGGTATTGAGGATTGAAGAATGAGGATTGAGGATTGAGGATTGAGGATTGAACATTGAGCATTGAGGATTGAAGACTGACGATTGAGGATTGAGGATTGAGGACTGAGGATTGAGGATTGAGGATTGAGGATTGAAGATTGAGTATTGAGGATTGAATATTGAGTATTGAAGATTGAGTATTGAGAATTGAGGATTGGGTATTGAGGATTGAAGAATGAGGATTGAGGATTGAGAATAGAGGATTGAGGATTGAGGATTGAAGGTTGAGTATTGAGGATTGGGGATTGACGACGAGGGCTGAGGGTTGAGGATTGAGGTTTGAGGAGTGAGGACTGAGGATTGAGGATTGAGAATTGAGGATTGAGGATTGAGGATTGAAGATTGACGATAGGGTATTGAGGATTGAAGAATGAGGATCGAGGATTGAGGATTGAGGGTTGAGGATTGAAAATTGAGGGTTGAGGGTTGAGGATTGAGGATTCAAGATTGAGTAGTGACTATTGAAGATTGAGGATTGAGTATTGACGATTGAGGATTGAGGATTGAGGATTGTGGATTGAGGATTGAATATTGACGATTAAGGATTGAGGATTGAGTACTGAGGATTGAAGATTGAGTATTGAGGATTGAGGATTGAGTATTGAGGACTGAGGATTGAGGATTGAGGATTGAAGATTGAGCCTTGAGGATTGAAGATTGAGGATTGAGGATTGACGATTGAGGATTGAGGTTTGAGGATTGGGGATTGAAGGTTGAGGGTTGATGATTGAGGATTGAGTATTGAGGCTTGAGGATTGAGGATTGAGGATTGAAGATTGAGTATTGAGGATTGAAGATTGAGGATTGAGGAATGAGGATTGAGGATTGAGGATGAGGGCTGAGGGTTGAGGATTGAGGTTTGAGGACTGAGGACTGAGGATTAAGGGTTGAGAATTGAGGATTGAGGATTCAGGATTGAAGGTTTAGGATTGGGTATTGAGGATTGAAGGGTGAGGATTGAGGATTGAGGATTGAGGATTGAAGATTGAGGATTCAGTACTGAGGATTGAGGGTTGAGGATTGAGGATTGAGGATTGACGCTTGAGAATTGAGGATTGAGGATGGAGGATTGATGGTTGAGTACTGAGGATTGATGGTTGAGGGTTGTGTGTTGAATATTGAGGATGGAGGATCCAGGATTGAGGATTGAGGATTGAGGATTGAAGATTGAGTATTGCGAATTCGGGATTGATGGTTGAATATTGAGCAATGATGGCTGAGGGTTGTGTGTTGAATGTTGAGGATGGAGGATTGAGGATGGAGAATTGAGGATTGAAGATTGAGTATTGATGATTGAAGATTGAGGATTGAGGATTGAGGTTGAGTATTGAGGACGAGTACTGACGGTTGAGGATTGAGGTTTGAGGATTGAGGATTGAGGATAGAGGACTGAGGATTGAGGATTGATGATGGAGCATTGAGGATTGAAGAATGAGGACTGGGGAATGAGGATTGAAGATTGAGGATTAGGGATTGAGGATTGGGGATTGAGGATCTATGATTGGAGATTGATTATTGAGGATTGAAGATTGAGGATTGAGGATTGATTATTGAGGATTGATAATTGAGAATTGAGGAGGAGGACTCAGGGTTGTGGATTGAGGTTATAGGAATGAGGTTTGAGGATCGAGGATTGAGGATTGAGGATTGAGGATTGAGGATTGAGGATTGAGGATTGGGGATTGAGGATTGAGGATTGAGGTTTGAGGACTGAGGACTGAGGATTGAGGATTGAGGATTCAGGATTGAAGATTCAGTATTGAGGATTGAAGATTGAGAATTGAGGATTGAGGATTGAAGTTTGAGTATTGAGGATTGAAGATTGTGGATTGAGGATTGAGGATTGAGGATTGACGATGAGGGCTGAGGGTTGTGGATTGAGGTTTGAGGACTGAGGACTTAGGACTGAGGATTGAGAATTGAGGATTGAGGATTGAGGTTTGAGTATTCAGGACGAGTACTGACGGTTGAGGATTGAGCTTTGAGGATTGAGGATTGAGGATAGAGGACTGAGGACTGAGGATTGAGGATGGAGCATTGACGATTGAAGATTGAGGACTGGGGAATGAGGATTCAAGATTGAGGATTAAGGATTGTGGATTGGGGATTGAGGGTCTAGGATTTGAGATAGATTATTGAGGATCGAAGGTTGAGGATTGAGGATTGAGGATTGAGGATTGATAATTCAGAATTGAGGATGAGGCCTTAGGGTTGAGGATTGAGGTTATAGGTATGAGGATTGAGGATTGAGGATTGAGGATTGAGGATTGAGGACTGAAGAAGGAGGATTGAGGATTGAGGATTGAGGATTGAGGATTGAGGATTGAGGATTGAGGATTGAGGATTGGGTATTGAGGATTGAAGAAGGAGGATTGAGGATTGAGGATTGAGGATTGAGGATTGAACATTGAGGACTGAGTGTTGAGGGTTGAGTAATGGGAATTGATGTTTGTGGATAGAGGTTTGAAGACTGCAGATTGAGTATTGAGTATTGAAAACTGTGAATTGAGGATATTCTATTGAGGATTGAGGATTGACAACTGATTGTTGTGGACTGAGGGCCGAGGATTGAGGATTCAGGATTGGGGATTCAGAATTGAGGTTTGAGGACTGAGGATTGAGGATTGAAGATTGAGTACTGAGGATTGAAGTTTGAGGATTGAGGATTGAGGATTGAGAATTGATGATGAGGGCTGAGGCCTGAGGATTGAGGTTTGAGGTCTGAGGACTGAGGATTGAGGATTGAGAATTGACGAATGAGGATTGAGGATTGAGGATTGAGTATTGAGTATTGAAGATTGAGTATTGAGGATTGAAGATTGAGGGTTGAGGATTGAGGATTGAAGATTGAGGATTTGGGACTAAGGATTGAAGATTGAGGATCGAGGATTGAGGATTGAGGATTGAGGATTGAGAATTGAGGATTGAAGATTGAGGATTGGGTATTGAGGATTGAAGAATGAGGATTGAGGATTGAGGATTGAGGATTGAATATTGAAGACTGAGTATTGAGGATTGAAGATTGACGATTGAGGATTGAGCATTGAGGATTGAAGATTGAGGATTGAGAATTGAAGATTGAAGAATGAGGATTGAGGATTGAGGATAGAGACTTGAAGATTGCAGATTGAGTATTGAGTATTGAAATCTGTGAATTGATGATATTCTATTGAGGATTGAGGATTGACAACTGATTGTTGAGGACTGAGGGCTGAAGATTGAGTATTCGGGATTGAGGATTCAGGATTGATGTTTGAGGACTGAGGATTGAGTATTGAGGATTGAGGATTGAGGATTCAGGATTGAGGATTGAGGATTGAATATTGAGGATTGGGTATTGAGGATTGAAGAATGAGGATTGAGGATTGAGGATTGAGGATAGAGGATTGAAGATTGAGTATTGAGGATTGAAGATTGACGATTGAGAATTAAGGATTGAAGGTTGAGGATTAAGCATTGAAGATTGGGGATTGAGGATCTAGGATTAGAGATTGATTATTGAGGATTCAAGATTGAGAGTTGAGGATTGAGTATTGAGAATTGAGAATTGAGGATGAGGACTGACGGTTGAGGATTGCGATGTGAGGAATGAGGATTGAGGGTTGAGGATTGAGGATTGAGGATTGAGGATTGAGGATTGAGTATTGAAGATTGAGTATTGATGCCAGAGGATTGTGGATTGAGGATTGAGAATTGAGGATTGCGAAGTGAAGATTGAGTATTGAGGATTGAACATTGAGAATTGACGATTGAGGATTGAGGATGGATAATGAGGGCTGAGGGTTGAGGGTTGAAGTTTGTGTGTTGATTCCAGAGAATTCAGGATATTCTATTGAGTATTGAGAATTGAGGATTGATGGTTGAGTACTGAGGACTGAGGATTGAGGATTGAAGTTTGAGTATTGAGGATTCAGAATTGAGGTTTGAGGACTGAGGATTGAGGATTGAAGATTGAGTATTGAGGATTGAAGATTGAGGATTGAGGATTGAGGTCTGAGGATTGAGGATGATGTCTGAGGGTTGAGGATTGAGGTTTGTGGACTGAGGACTGAGGATTGAGGTCTGGGGACTGAGGATGAGGGCTGAGGGTCGGGGATTGAGCTTTGACGACCGAGGACTGAGGATTGAAATTGAGTATTGAGGATTGAAGACTGAGGATTGAGATTTGATTATTGAAAATTGTGGATTGAGTATTGAACCATGCGAATTCAGGATATTCTATTGAGGATTGAACATTGAGGATTGAGGATTGAGAATTGAGGATTGGGGATTGATGATTGAGGATTGAGGATTGAGGATTGAGGATTGAGTTTTGACGATTGAAGATTGAGTATTGAGGATTGAAGATTGAAGATTGAGGATTGAGGATTGAGGATTGAGTATTGAGAATTGAGGATGAGGACGGAGCGTTGAGGATTGAGGTTTTAGGAACGAGGATTGAGGATTGAGGATTGACGATTGAGGATTGACGATTAAGTATTGAAGGTTTAGGATTGGGTATTGAGGATTGAAGGGTGAGGATTGAGGATTGAGGTTATAGGAATCAGGATTGAGAATTGAGGATTGAGGATTGAGGATTGAGGATTGAGGATTGGGGATTGGTTATTGAGGATTGAGGATTGAGGATTGAAGATTGAGTATTGAGGATTGAAGACTGACGATTGAGGATTGAGTATCGAGGATTGATGATTGAGGATTGAGGATTGAGGATTGAGGATTGACGATGAGGTATGAGGGTTGAGGATTGAGGATTGAGGATTGAGGATTGGGTATTGAGGATTGAGGATTGATGATTGAGGATTGAGGATTAAAGATTGAGGATTGGGGATCGCTGATTGAACATTGAGGATTGAGGATTGAGGATTGATGATTGAGGATTGAGGACTGAAGATTGTATATTGATGATTGAAGATTGAGGATTGAGGATTGAGTATTGTGGATTGAGGACGAGGGCTGAGGGTTGAGTATTGATGTCTGAGGTCTGAGGATTGAGGATTGAGGATTGAGGATTGAGAATTGAGGATTGAGGATTGACAACTGAGGATTGAATATCGGGGATTGTGGATTGAGGATTCAGTATTGAGGATTGAAGATTGAGGATGAGGGCTGAGTGTTGAGTTTTGAGGTTTGAGGACTGAGGACTGAGGATTGAGGGTTGAGAGTTGAGGATTGAGGATTGAGGATTGTAGATTGAGGATTGGGTATTGAGGATTGAAGAATGAGGATTGAGTATTGTGGATTGAGGATTGAGGATTGAAGATTGAGTATTGAGGATTGAAGACTGACGATTGAGGATTGAGGACTGAGGATTGAGGATTGAGGATTGAGGGTTGAAGATTGAGTATTGAGGATTGAAGACTGAGGATTGAGGTTTGAGGACTGAGGATTGAGGATTGAGGATTGAGGATTGAGGAATGAGGATTGATGATTGAGGATTGAGGATTGAGGATTGAAGATTGAGGATTGGGTATCGCGGATTGAGCATTGAGGATTGAGGATTGAGGATTGAATATTGATGATTGAAGTTTGAGGATTGAGGATTGAGGGTTGTGGATTGAGGACGAGGACTGAGGGCTGAGTATTGATGTTTGAGGTCTGAGGATTGAGGGTTGTGGATTGAGAATTGAGGTTTGAGGATTGAGGATTGAGGATTGAGGATTGGGTATTGAGGATTGAAGAATGAGGATTGAGGATTGAGGATTGAGGATTGAGGATTGAAGATTGAGTATTGAGGATTGAAGATTGAGGATTGAGGATTGAGTATTGAGGATTGAGGATTGAGGATCGAGGATTGAGGATTGACGCTTGAGGATTGAGGTTTGAGGATGGAGGATTGAAGAGAGAGGACTGAGTGTTGGGGATTGAGTGTTGAGCATAGATGTTTGATGATTGAGGTTTGATTATTGAATATTGCGTATTGAGTATTGAACCATGAGAATTCAGGATATTCTATTGAATATTGAGAATTGAGGATTGATGGTTGAGTATTGAGGATTGATTGTTTGGGTTGGGGATTGAGGGTTGTGGATTGAGGACGGGGACTGAGGGCTGAGTATTGATGTTTGAGGTCTCAGGATTGAGGATTGAGGATTGTGAAATGAGGATTGAGGATTGAGGATTGAAGATTGAGGATTGGGTATTGAGGATTGAAAAATGAGGACTGAGGATTGAGGATTGAGTATTGAGTATTGAAGATTGAGTATTGAGGATTGAAGATTGAGGGTTGAGGATTGAGGATTGAAGATTGAGGATTTGGGACTAAGGATTGAAGATTGAGGATCGAGGATTGAGGATTGAGGATTGAGGATTGAGAATTGAGGATTGAAGATTGAGGATTGGGTATTGAGGATTGAAGAATGAGGATTGAGGATTGAGGATTGAGGATTGAATATTGAAGACTGAGTATTGAGGATTGAAGATTGACGATTGAGGATTGAGCATAGAGGATTGAAGATTGAGGATTGAGAATTGAAGATTGAAGAATGATGATTGAGGATTGAGGATAGAGACTTGAAGATTGCAGATTGAGTATTGAGTATTGAAATCTGTGAATTGATGATATTCTATTGAGGATTGAGGATTGACAACTGATTGTTGAGGACTGAGGGCTGAAGATTGAGTATTCGGGATTGAGGATTCAGGATTGATGTTTGAGGACTGAGGATTGAGTATTGAGGATTGAGGATTGAGGATTCAGGATTGAGGATTGAGGATTGAATATTGAGGATTGGGTATTGAGGATTGAAGAATGAGGATTGAGGATTGAGGATTGAGGATAGAGGATTGAAGATTGAGTATTGAGGATTGAAGATTGACGATTGAGAATTAAGGATTGAAGGTTGAGGATTAAGGATTGAAGATTGGGGACTGAGGATCTAGGATTAGAGATTGATTATTGAGGATTCAAGATTGAGAGTTGAGGATTGAGGATTGAGAATTGAGAATTGAGGATGAGGACTGACGGTTGAGGATTGCGATGTGAGGAATGAGGATTGAGGGTTGAGGATTGAGGATTGAGGATTGAGGATTGAGGATTGAGTATTGAAGATTGAGGATTGAGATTTGATTATTGAAAATTGTGGATTGAGTATTGAACCATGCGAATTCAGGATATTCTATTGAGGATTGAACATTGAGGATTGAGGATTGAGAATTGAGGATTGGGGATTGATGATTGAGGATTGAGGATTGAGGATTGAGGATTGAGTTTTGACGATTGAAGATTGAGTATTGAGGATTGAAGATTGAAGATTGAGGATTGAGGATTGAGGATTGAGTATTGAGAATTGAGGATGAGGACGGAGCGTTGAGGATTGAGGTTTTAGGAACGAGGATTGAGGATTGAGGATTGACGATTGAGGATTGACGATTAAGTATTGAAGAATGAGGATTTATGACAGAGGATTGAGGATTGAGGATTGAGGGTTGAGGATTCAGGATTGATGATTGACGCTTGAGGATTGAGGGTTGAGGATGGAGGATTGAAGAGAGAGGACTGAGTGTTGAGGATTGAGTGTTGAGGATTGATGTTTGAGGAGTGAGGTTTGATTATTGAATATTGTGGATTTAGTATTGAACCATGAGAATTCAGGATATTCCATTGAGCATTGAGAATTGAGGATTGATGGCTGAGTATTGAGGATTGAGGATTGAGGATTGAGTATTGAGTATTGAAGATTGAGGACTGGCGATTGAGGATTGAAGGTTGAGGATTAAGGATTGAGGATTGGGGATTGAGGATCTAGGATTGGAGATTGATTATTGGGGATTGAAGATTGAGGATTGAGGATTGAGTATAGAGAATTGAGAATTGAGGATGAGGACTGAGAGTTGAGGATTGAGGTTTGAGGAACGAGGATTGAGGATTGAGGATTGAGGACTGAGGATTGACGACTGAGTATTGAAGATTGAGGATTTATGACTGAGGATTGAGGATTGAGGATTGAGGATTGAGGATTGAGGATTGAAGATTGAGTATTGAGGATTGAGTATTGAGGATTGACGATTGAGCATTGAGGATTGAGGACTGAGGATTGAGGATTGAGGATTGAAGATTGAGGAATAACGATTGAGGATATGGGATTGAGGATCTAGGATTGGAGATTGATTATTGAGGATTGAAGGTTAAGGATTGAGGATTGGGGATTGGGGATTGAGGATTGAGGATTGAGTTTTGAGGACTGAGGACTGAGGATTGAGGATCGAGTATTGAGGATTGAAGATTGAGGATTGAGGATTGAGGATTGAGGATTGATGATAGAAGTTTGAGGATGAGGGCTGAGGTTTGAAGATTGAGGTTTGAGGACTGACGGCTGAGGATTGAGGATGGAGCATTGACGATTGAAGATTGAGGACCGGGGAATGAGGATTGAAGATTGAGGATTAAGGATTGAGGATTGGGGATTGTGTATCTAGGGTTTGATATTGATTATTGAGTATTGAAGGTTGAGGATTGAGGATTGATGATTTAGGATTGATAATTGAGAACTGAGGATGAGGCCTGTTGGTTGAGGATTGAGGTTATAGGTATGAGGATTGAGGATTGAGGATTGAGGATTGAGGATTGAGGATTGAAGAAGGAGGATTGAGGATTGAGGATTGAGGATTGAGGATTGATGATTGAGGATTGAGGATTGAGGATTGAACACTGAGGATTGGGTATCGCGGATTGAACATTGAGGATTGAGGAGTGAGGATTGAGGATTGAGGATTGAGGATTGAGGATTGAAGATTGAGTATTGAGGATTGAGTATTGAGGATTGAGGATTGAGAATTGAGGATGGAGGATCGAGGATTGAGGATTGAGGATTGAAGATTGAGGAATAACGATTGAGGATATGGGATTGAGGATCTAGGATTGGAGATTGATTATTGAGGATTGAAGGTTAAGGATTGAGGATTGGGGATTGGGGATTGAGGATTGAGGATTGAGTTTTGAGGACTGAGGACTGAGGATTGAGGATCGAGTATTGAGGATTGAAGATTGAGGATTGAGTATTGAGGATTGAGGATTGATGATAGAAGTTTGAGGATGAGGGCTGAGGTTTGAAGATTGAGGTTTGAGGACTGAGGGCTGAGGATTGAGGATGGAGCATTGACGATTGAAGATTGAGGACCGGGGAATGAGGATTGAAGATTGAGGATTAAGGATTGAGGATTGGGGATTGTGTATCTAGGGTTTGATATTGATTATTGAGTATTGAAGGTTGAGGATTGAGGATTGAGGATTTAGGATTGATAATTGAGAACTGAGGATGAGGCCTGTTGGTTGAGGATTGAGGTTATAGGTATGTGGATTGAGGATTGAGGATTGAGGATTGAGGATTGAGGATTGAAGAAGGAGGATTGAGGATTGAGGATTGAGGATTGAGGATTGAGGATTGAGGATTGAGGATTGAGGATTGGGTATTGAGGATTGAAGAATGAGGATTGAGGATTGAGGATTGAGGATTGAGGATTGAAGATTGAGCATTGAGGATTGAAGACTGACGATTGAGGGTTGACGATTGAGGGCTGAGGATTGAGGATTGAGGATTGAGGATTGAAGATTGGGTATTGAGGATTGAATATTGAGGATTGAGGTTTGAGGACTGAGGATTGAGGATTGAGGATTGAGGATTGAGGATTGAGGATTGAGGATTGATGATTGAGGATTGAGGATTGAACACTGAGGATTGGGTATCGCGGATTGAACATTGAGGATTGAGGAGTGAGGATTGAGGATTGAGGATTGAGGACTGAAGATTGTATATTGATGATTGAAGATTGAGTATTGAGCGTTGAGTGTTGTGGATTGAGGACGAGGTCTGAGGGTTGAGTATTGATGTCTGAGGTCTGAGGATTGAGGATTGAGAATTGAGAATTGAGGATGAGGACTGACGGTTGAGGATTGCGATGTGAGGAATGAGGATTGAGGGTTGAGGATTGAGGATTGAGGATTGAGGATTGAGGATTGAGTATTGAAGATTGAGTATCGATGCCAGAGGATTGAGGATTGAGGATTGAGAATTGAGGATTGCGAAGTGAAGATTGAGTATTGAGGATTGAACATTGAGAATTGACGATTGAGGATTGAGGATGGATAATGAGGGCTGAGGGTTGAGGGTTGAAGTTTGTGTGTTGATTCCTGAGAATTCAGGATATTCTATTGAGTATTGAGAATTGAGGATTGATGGTTGAGTACTGAGGACTGAGGATTGAGGATTGAAGTTTGAGTATTGAGGATTCAGAATTGAGGTTTGAGGACTGAGGATTGAGGATTGAAGATTGAGTATTGAGGATTGAAGATTGAGGATTGAGGATTGAGGTCTGAGGATTGAGGATGATGTCTGAGGGTTGAGGATTGAGGTTTGTGGACTGAGGACTGAGGATTGAGGTCTGGGGACTGAGGATGAGGGCTGAGGGTCGGGGATTGAGCTTTGACGACCGAGGACTGAGGATTGAAATTGAGTATTGAGGATTGAAGACTGAGGATTGAGATTTGATTATTGAAAATTGTGGATTGAGTATTGAACCATGCGAATTCAGGATATTCTATTGAGGATTGAACATTGAGGATTGAGGATTGAGAATTGAGGATTGGGGATTGATGATTGAGGATTGAGGATTGAGGATTGAGGATTGAGTTTTGACGATTGAAGATTGAGTATTGAGGATTGAAGATTGAAGATTGAGGATTGAGGATTGAGGATTGAGTATTGAGAATTGAGGATGAGGACGGAGCGTTGAGGATAGAGGTTTTAGGAACGAGGATTGAGGATTGAGGATTGACGATTGAGGATTGACGATTAAGTATTGAAGAATGAGGATTTATGACAGAGGATTGAGGATTGAGGATTGAGGGTTGAGGATTCAGGATTGATGATTGACGCTTGAGGATTGAGGGTTGAGGATGGAGGATTGAAGAGAGAGGACTGAGTGTTGAGGATTGAGTGTTGAGGATTGATGTTTGAGGAGTGAGGTTTGATTATTGAATATTGTGGATTTAGTATTGAACCATGAGAATTCAGGATATTCCATTGAGCATTGAGAATTGAGGATTGATGGCTGAGTATTGAGGATTGAGGATTGAGGATTGAGTATTGAGTATTGAAGATTGAGGACTGGCGATTGAGGATTGAAGGTTGAGGATTAAGGATTGAGGATTGGGGATTGAGGATCTAGGATTGGAGATTGATTATTGGGGATTGAAGATTGAGGATTGAGGATTGAGTATAGAGAATTGAGAATTGAGGATGAGGACTGAGAGTTGAGGATTGAGGTTTGAGGAACGAGGATTGAGGATTGAGGATTGAGGATTGAGGACTGAGGATTGACGACTGAGTATTGAAGATTGAGGATTTATGACTGAGGATTGAGGATTGAGGATTGAGGATTGAGGATTGAGGATTGAAGATTGAGTATTGAGGATTGAGTATTGAGGATTGACGATTGAGCATTGAGGATTGAGGACTGAGGATTGAGTATTGAGGATTGAGTATTGAGGATTGACGATTGAGCATTGAGGATTGAGGACTGAGGATTGAGGATTGAGGATTGAAGATTGAGGAATAACGATTGAGGATATGGGATTGAGGATCTAGGATTGGAGATAGATTATTGAGGATTGAAGGTTAAGGATTGAGGATTGGGGATTGGGGATTGAGGATTGAGGATTGAGTTTTGAGGACTGAGGACTGAGGATTGAGGATCGAGTATTGAGGATTGAAGATTGAGGATTGAGGATTGAGGATTGAGGATTGATGATAGAAGTTTGAGGATGAGGGCTGAGGTTTGAAGATTGAGGTTTGAGGACTGAGGGCTGAGGATTGAGGATGGAGCATTGACGATTGAAGATTGAGGACCGGGGAATGAGGATTGAAGATTGAGGATTAAGGATTGAGGATTGGGGATTGTGTATCTAGGGTTTGATATTGATTATTGAGTATTGAAGGTTGAGGATTGAGGATTGAGGATTTAGGATTGATAATTGAGAACTGAGGATGAGGCCTGTTGGTTGAGGATTGAGGTTATAGGTATGAGGATTGAGGATTGAGGATTGAGGATTGAGGATTGAGGATTGAAGAAGGAGGATTGAGGATTGAGGATTGAGGATTGAGGATTGATGATTGAGGATTGAGGATTGAGGATTGAACACTGAGGATTGGGTATCGCGGATTGAACATTGAGGATTGAGGAGTGAGGATTGAGGATTGAGGATTGAGGATTGAGGATTGAAGATTGAGTATTGAGGATTGAGTATTGAGGATTGAAGATTGAGGATTGAGGATTGAGGATTGAGGATTGAGGATTGAAGATTGAAGATTGGGGACTGAGGATCTAGGATTAGAGATTGATTATTGAGGATTCAAGATTGAGAGTTGAGGATTGAGGATTGAGAATTGAGAATTGAGGATGAGGACTGACGGTTGAGGATTGCGATGTGAGGAATGAGGATTGAGGGTTGAGGATTGAGGATTGAGGATTGAGGATTGAGGATTGAGTATTGAAGATTGAGTATTGATGCCAGAGGATTGAGGATTGAGGATTGAGAATTGAGGATTGCGAAGTGAAGATTGAGTATTGAGGATTGAACATTGAGAATTGACGATTGAGGATTGAGGATGGATAATGAGGGCTGAGGGTTGAGGGTTGAAGTTTGTGTGTTGATTCCTGAGAATTCAGGATATTCTATTGAGTATTGAGAATTGACGATTGATGGTTGAGTACTGAGGACTGAGGATTGAGGATTGAAGTTTGAGTATTGAGGATTCAGAATTGAGGTTTGAGGACTGAGGATTGAGGATTGAAGATTGAGTATTGAGGATTGAAGCTTGAGGATTGAGGATTGAGGTCTGAGGATTGAGGATGATGTCTGAGGGTTGAGGATTGAGGTTTGTGGACTGAGGACTGAGGATTGAGGTCTGGGGACTGAGAATGAGGGCTGAGGGTCGGGGATTGAGCTTTGACGACCGAGGACTGAGGATTGAAATTGAGTATTGAGGATTGAAGACTGAGGATTGAGATTTGATTATTGAAAATTGTGGATTGAGTATTGAACCATGCGAATTCAGGATATTCTATTGAGGATTGAACATTGAGGATTGAGGATTGAGAATTGAGGATTGGGGATTGATGATTGAGGATTGAGGATTGAGGATTGAGGATTGAGTTTTGACGATTGAAGATTGAGTATTGAGGATTGAAGATTGAAGATTGAGGATTGAGGATTGAGGATTGAGTATTGAGAATTGAGGATGAGGACGGAGCGTTGAGGATTGAGGTTTTAGGAACGAGGATTGAGGATTGAGGATTGACGATTGAGGATTGACGATTAAGTATTGAAGAATGAGGATTTATGACAGAGGATTGAGGATTGAGGATTGAGGGTTGAGGATTCAGGATTGATGATTGACGCTTGAGGATTGAGGGTTGAGGATGGAGGATTGAAGAGAGAGGACTGAGTGTTGAGGATTGAGTGTTGAGGATTGATGTTTGAGGAGTGAGGTTTGATTATTGAATATTGTGGATTTAGTATTGAACCATAAGAATTCAGGATATTCCATTGAGCATTGAGAATTGAGGATTGATGGCTGAGTATTGAGGATTGAGGATTGAGGATTGAGTATTGAGTATTGAAGATTGAGGACTGGCGATTGAGGATTGAAGGTTGAGGATTAAGGATTGAGGATTGGGGATTGAGGATCTAGGATTGGAGATTGATTATTGGGGATTGAAGATTGAGGATTGAGGATTGAGTATAGAGAATTGAGAATTGAGGATGAGGACTGAGAGTTGAGGATTGAGGTTTGAGGAACGAGGATTGAGGATTGAGGATTGAGGACTGAGGATTGACGACTGAGTATTGAAGATTGAGGATTTATGACTGAGGATTGAGGATTGAGGATTGAGGATTGAGGATTGAGGATTGAAGATTGAGTATTGAGGATTGAGTATTGAGGATTGACGATTGAGCATTGAGGATTGAGGACTGAGGATTGAGGATTGAGGATTGAAGGTTGAGGAATAACGATTGAGGATATGGGATTGAGGATCTAGGATTGGACATTGATTATTGAGGATTGAAGGTTAAGGATTGAGGATTGGGGATTGGGGATTGAGGATTGAGGATTGAGTTTTGAGGACTGAGGACTGAGGATTGAGGATCGAGTATTGAGGATTGAAGATTGAGGATTGAGGATTGAGGATTGAGGATTGATGATAGAAGTTTGAGGATGAGGGCTGAGGTTTGAAGATTGAGGTTTGAGGACTGAGGGCTGAGGATTGAGGATGGAGCATTGACGATTGAAGATTGAGGACCGGGGAATGAGGATTGAAGATTGAGGATTAAGGATTGAGGATTGGGGATTGTGTATCTAGGGTTTGATATTGATTATTGAGTATTGAAGGTTGAGGATTGAGGATTGAGGATTTAGGATTGATAATTGAGAACTGAGGATGAGGCCTGTTGGTTGAGGATTGAGGTTATAGGTATGAGGATTGAGGATTGAGGATTGAGGATTGAGGATTGAGGATTGAAGAAGGAGGATTGAGGATTGAGGATTGAGGATTGAGGATTGATGATTGAGGATTGAGGATTGAACACTGAGGATTGGGTATCGCGGATTGACATTGAGGATTGAGGAGTGAGGATTGAGGATTGAGGATTGAGGATTGAGGATTGAAGATTGAGTATTGAGGATTGAGTATTGAGGATTGAGGATTGAGAATTGAGGATGGAGGATCGAGGATTGAGGATTGAGGATTGAAGATTGAGGAATAACGATTGAGGATATGGGATTGAGGATCTAGGATTGGAGATTGATTATTGAGGATTGAAGGTTAAGGATTGAGGATTGGGGATTGGGGATTGAGGATTGAGGATTGAGTTTTGAGGACTGAGGACTGAGGATTGAGGATCGAGTATTGAGGATTGAAGATTGAGGATTGAGTATTGAGGATTGAGGATTGATGATAGAAGTTTGAGGATGAGGGCTGAGGTTTGAAGATTGAGGTTTGAGGACTGAGGGCTGAGGATTGAGGATGGAGCATTGACGATTGAAGATTGAGGACCGGGGAATGAGGATTGAAGATTGAGGATTAAGCATTGAGGATTGGGGATTGTGTATCTAGGGTTTGATATTGATTATTGAGTATTGAAGGTTGAGGATTGAGGATTGAGGATTTAGGATTGATAATTGAGAACTGAGGATGAGGCCTGTTGGTTGAGGATTGAGGTTATAGGTATGAGGATTGAGGATTGAGGATTGAGGATTGAGGATTGAGGATTGAAGAAGGAGGATTGAGGATTGAGGATTGAGGATTGAGGATTGAGGATTGAGGATTGAGGATTGAGGATTGGGTATTGAGGATTGAAGAATGAGGATTGAGGATTGAGGATTGAGGATTGAGGATTGAAGATTGAGCATTGAGGATTGAAGACTGACGATTGAGGGTTGACGATTGAGGGTTGACGATTGAGGATTGAGGATTGAGGATTGAAGATTGGGTATTGAGGATTGAATATTGAGGATTGAGGTTTGAGGACTGAGGATTGAGGATTGAGGATTGAGGATTGAGGATTGAGGATTGAGGATTGATGATTGAGGATTGAGGATTGAACACTGAGGATTGGGTATCGCGGATTGAACATTGAGGATTGAGGAGTGAGGATTGAGGATTGAGGATTGAGGACTGAAGATTGTATATTGATGATTGAAGATTGAGTATTGAGCGTTGAGTGTTGTGGATTGAGGACGAGGTCTGAGGGTTGAGTATTGATGTCTGAGGTCTGAGGATTGAGGATTGAGGATTGAGAATTGAGGATTGAGGATTGAGGATTGAAGATTGAGGATTGGGTATTGAGGATTGAAGATTGAGGATTGAGCATTGAGGATTGAAGATTGAGGATTGAGAATTGAAGATTGAAGAATGAGGATTGATGATTGAGGATAGAGACTTGAAGATTGCAGATTGAGTATTGAGTATTGAAATCTGTGAATTGATGATATTCTATTGAGGATTGAGGATTGACAACTGATTGTTGAGGACTGAGGGCTGAAGATTGAGTATTCGGGATTGAGGATTCAGGATTGATGTTTGAGGACTGAGGATTGAGGATTGAGGATTGAGGATTTAGGATTCAGGATTGAGGATTGAGGATTGAATATTGAGGATTGGGTATTGAGGATTGAAGAATGAGGATTGAGGATTGAGGATTGAGGATAGAGGATTGAAGATTGAGTATTGAGGATTGAAGATTGACGATTGAGAATTAAGGATTGAAGGTTGAGGATTAAGGATTGATGATTGGGGATTGAGGATCTAGGATTAGAGATTGATTATTGAGGATTCAAGATTGAGAGTTGAGGATTGAGGATTGAGAATTGAGAATTGAGGATGAGGACTGACGGTTGAGGATTGCGATGTGAGGAATGAGGATTGAGGGTTGAGGATTGAGGATTGAGGATTGAGGATTGAGGATTGAGTATTGAAGATTGAGTATTGATGCCAGAGGATTGAGGATTGAGGATTGAGAATTGAGGATTGCGAAGTGAAGATTGAGTATTGAGGATTAAACATTGAGAATTGACGATTGAGGATTGAGGATGGATAATGAGGGCTGAGGGTTGAGGGTTGAAGTTTGTGTGTTGATACCTGAGAATTCAGGATATTCTATTGAGTATTGAGAATTGAGGATTGATGGTTGAGTACTGAGGACTGAGGATTGAGGATTGAAGTTTGAGTATTGAGGATTCAGAATTGAGGTTTGAGGACTGAGGATTGAGGATTGAAGATTGAGTATTGAGGATTGAAGATTGAGGATTGAGGTTTGAGGTCTGAGGATTGAGGATGATGTCTGAGGGTTGAGGATTGAGGTTTGTGGACTGAGGACTGAGGATTAAGGTCTGGGGACTGAGGATGAGGGCTGAGGGTCGGGGATTGAGCTTTGACGACCGAGGACTGAGGATTGAAATTGAGTATTGAGGATTGAAGACTGAGGATTGAGATTTGATTATTGAAAATTGTGGATTGAGTATTGAACCATGCGAATTCAGGATATTCTCTTGAGGATTGAACATTGAGGATTGAGGATTGAGAATTGAGGATTGGGTATTGATGATTGAGGTTTGAGGATTGAGGATTGAGGATTGAGTTTTGACGATTGAAGATTGAGTATTGAGGATTGAAGATTGAATATTGAGGACTGAGGATTGAGGATTGAGTATTGATAATTGAGGATGAGGACGGAGGGTTGAGGGTTGAGGTTTTAGGAACGAGGATTGAGGATTGAGGACTGAGGACTGAGGATTGACGATTAAATATTGAAGAATGAGGATTTATGACAGAGGATTGAGGATTGAGGATTGAGGGTTGAGGATTCAGGATTGATGATTGACGCTTGAGGATTGAGGGTTGAGGATGGAGGATGGAAGAGAGAGGACTGAGTGTTGAGGATTGAGTGTTGAGGATTGATGTTTGAGGAGTGAGGTTTGATTATTGAATATTGTGGATTTAGTATTGAACCATGAGAATTCAGGATATTCTATTGAGCATTGAGAATTGAGGATTGATGGCTGAGTATTGAGCATTGAGGATTGAGGATCGAGTATTGAGTATTGAAGATTGAGGACTGGCGATTGAGGATTGAAGGTTGAGGATTAAGGATTGAGGACTGGCGATTGAGGATTGAAGATTGAGGATTAAGGATTGAGGATTGGGGATTGAGGATCTAGGATTGGAGATGGATTATTGGGGATTGAAGATTGAGGATTGAGTATTGAGTATTGAGAATTGAGAACTGAGGATGAGGACTGAGTATTGAAGATTGAGGATTTATGACTGAGGATTGAGGATTGAGGATTGAGGATTGAGGATTGAGGATTGAAGATTGAGTATTGAGGATTGAGTATTGAGGATTGAGGATTGAGAATTGAGGATGGAGGATCGAGGATTGAGGATTGAGGATTGAAGATTGAGGAATAACGATTGAGGATTGGGGATTGAGGATCTAGGATTGGAGATTGATTATTGAGGATTCAAGGTTGAGGATTGAGGATTGAGGATTGAGGATTGAGAATTGAGAATTGAGGATGAGGACTGAGGGTTGAGGATTGAGGTTATAGTAATGAGGATCGAGAATTGAGGATTGAGGATTGAGGATTGAGGATTGAGGATTGGGGATTGGGGATTGAGGATTGAGGATTGAGTTTTGAGGACTGAGGACTGAGGATTGAGGATTGAGTATTGAGGATTGAAGATTGATGATTGAGGATTGAGGATTGAGGATTGATGACAGTAGTTTGAGGATGAGGGCTGAGGTTTGAAGATTGAGGTTTGAGGACTGAGTTCTGAGGATTGAGGATTGAGAATTGAGGATTGAGGATTGAGGATTGAAGATTCAGGATTAAGTATTGAGGATTGAACATTGTGGATTGAGGATTGAGGATTGAGGATTGACGATGAGGTCTGATGGTTGAGGATTGATGTTTGATGACTGAGGACTGAGGATTGAGGATTGAGAATTGAGGATTGAGGATTGAGGATTGATGATTGAGGATTGAGGATTGATGATTGAGGATTGAGGATTGAACACTGAGGATTGGGTATCGCGGATTGAACATTGAGGATTGAGGAGTGAGGATTGAGGATTGAGGATTGAGGACTGAAGATTGTATATTGATGATTGAAGATTGAGTATTGAGCGTTGAGTGTTGTGGATTGAGGACGAGGTCTGAGGGTTGAGTATTGATGTCTGAGGTCTGAGGATTCAGGATTGAGGATTGAGAATTGAGGATTGAGGATTGAGGATTGAAGATTGAGGATTGAAGATTGAGGATTGTGGATTGTGGTTTGAATATTGACGATTAAGGATTGAGGATTGAGTACTGAGGATTGAAGATTGAGGATTGAGGATTGAGGATTGAGTATTGAGGATTGAGGATTGAGGATCGAGGATTGAAGATTGAGTCTTGAGGATTGAAGATTGAGGATTGAGGATTGAGGATTGAGGACTGAAGATTGACGATTGAGGATAGGGTATTGAGGATTGAAGAATGAGGATCGAGGATTGATGATTGAGGGTTGAGGATTGAAAATTGAGGGTTGAGGGTTGAGGATTGAGGATTCAAGATTGAGTAGTGACTATTGAAGATTGAGGATTGAGGATTGAGGATTGAGGATTCAGGATTGATGATTGACGCTTGAGGATTGAGGGTTGAGGATGGAGGATTGAAGAGAGAGGACTGAGTGTTGAGGATTGAGGGTTGAGAATTGATGTTTGATGAGTGAGGTTTGATTATTGAATATTGTGGATTTAGTATTGAACCATGAGAATTCAGGATATTCTATTGAGCATTGAGGATTGAGGATTGATGGCTGAGTATTGAGGATTGAGGATTGAGGATTGAGTATTGAGTGTTGAAGATTCAGTATGGATCATAGATGATTGAGGATTGAGGATTGAGGATTGAGGATTGAGGATGGAGGATGAGGGCTGAGGGTTGAGGATTGAGGTTTGAGGACTGAGGATTGAGGATTGAGTATTGACCATTGAGTATTGATGCCTGAGGATTGAGGATTGAGGATTGAGGATGATGTCTGAGGGATGAGGATTGAGGTTTGAGGACTGAGGACTGAGGATTGAGGACTGAGGATTGAGGATGAGGGCTGAGTGTCGGGGATTGAGGTTTGACGACTGAGGACTGAGCATTGAGGATTGAGAATTGAGGATTGATGATTGAGTATTGAACATTGAGGATTGGGTATTGAGGATAGAAGAATGAGGATTGAGGATTGAGGATTGAGGATTGAGGATTGAGGATTGAGGATCTAGGATTGGAGATTGATTATTGAGGGTTGAAGATTGAGGATTGAGGATTGAGGATTGAGGATCTAGGATTGGAGATTGATTATTGAGGATTGAATATTGAGGATTGATGATTGAGGATTCAGAATTGAGAATCGAGGATGAGGACCGAGGGTTGAGGATTGAGGTTTGAGAAATGAGGATTGAGGATTGAGGATTGAGGATTGATGATTGAGGATTGAGGATTGTGTATTGAAGATTCAGTATGGATCACTGATGATTGAGTATTGAGGATTGAGGATTGAGGATTGAGGATTGAAGATTGAATGTTGAGGATTGAAGATTGAGGATTGATGATTGAGGATTGAGGCTGGAGGATGAGGGCTGAGGGTTGAGGATTGAGGTTTGAGGACTGAGGACTGAGGATTGAGGATTGAGAATTGAGGATTGAGGATTGAGGATTGAAGATTGTGGATTGGGTATTGAGGATTAAAGAATGAGGATTGAGGATTGAGGATTGAGGATTGAGGATTGAAGATTGAGTTTTGAGGATTGAAGGTTGACGATTCAGGATTAAGGATTGAGGATTGAGGAATGAGGATTGAAGATTGGGGATTGAGGATCTAGGATTTGAGATTGATTATTGAGGATTGAATATTGAGGATTGAGGATTGAGAATTGAGAATTGAGAATCGAGAATGAGGACTGAGCGTTGAGGATTGAGGTTTGAGGAATGAGGATTGAGGGTTGAGGATTGAGGATTGAGGATTGAGGATTGAGGATTGAGTATTGAAGATTGAGTATTGATGCCTGAGGATTGAGGATTGAGGATTGGGGATTGAGGATTGAGTATTGAAGGTTGAGTATTCAGGATTGAAGATTGAGGATTGAGGACTGAGTATTGAGGATGGAGGATGAGGGCTGAGGTTTGAGGGTTGAGGTTTGTGTGTTGAATCCTGAGAATTCAGGATATTCTATTGAGTATTGAGAGTTGAGGATTGATGGTTTAGTACTGAGGACTGAGGATTGAGGATTGAAGTTTGAGTACTGAGTATTCAGAATTGAGGTTTGAGGACTGAGGATTGAGGATTCAAGATTGAGTATTGAGGATTGAAGGTTGGGGATTAAGGATTGAGGATTGGGGATTGAGGATCTAGGATTGGAGATTGATTATTGGGGATTGAAGATTGAGGGTTGAGGATTGAGGATTGAGAATTGAGAATTGAGGATGAGGACTGAGGGTTGAGGATTGAGGTTTGAGGAACGAGAATTGAGGATTGAGGATTGAGGACTGAGGATTGACGATTGAGTATTGAAGATTGAGGATTTATGACTGAGGATTGAGGACTGAGGATTGAGGATTGAGGATTGAGGATTGAAGGTTGAGTATTAAGGATTGAAGATTGAGGATTGGGTACTGAGGATTGAAGAATGAGGATTGAGGATTGAGGTTTGAGGATTGAGGATTGCAGATTGAGTATTGAGGATTGAAGATTGAGGATTGAGGACTGAGGATTGAAGATTGAGGATTGAGGATTGAGGATTGAGGATTGAGGATTGAGAATTGTAGATTGAGTATTGAGGATTGAAGATTAAGGATTGAGGATTGAGTACTGAGGATTGAGGATTGAGGATTGAAGATTGAGGATTGGGGATTGAGGATTGACGATTGAGGATTGAGTATTGAGGAATGAGAATTCAGGATTGAGGATTGAAATTGAGTATTGAGGATTGAGGATCGAGGATTGAGGATTCAGAATTGAGGTTTGAGGACTGAGGATTGAGGATTGAAGATTGAGTATTGAGGATTGAAGACTGAGGATTGAGGATTGAGGTCTGAGGATTGAGGATGATGTATGCGGGTTGAGGATTGAGGTTTGTGGACTGAGGACTGAGGATTGAGGTCTGAGGATTGAGGATGAGGGCTGAGGGTCGGGGATTGAGGTTTGACGACTGAGGACTGAGGATTGAAATTGAGTATTGAGGATTGAAGATAGAGGATTGAGATTTGATTATTGAATATTGTGGATTGAGTATTGAACCATGCGAATTCAGGATATTCTATTGAGGGTTGAACATTGAGGATTGAGGATTGAGAATTGAGGATTGGGGATTGATGATTGAGGATTGAGGATTGAGGATTGAGGAATGAGTATTGACGATTGAAGATTGAGTATTGGGGATTGAAGATTGAAGATTGAGGTTTGAGGATTGCGGATTGAGTATTGAGAATTGAGGATGAGGACGGAGGGTTGAGGATTGAGGTTTTAGGAACGAGGATTGAGGATTGAGGATTGAGGATTGAGGTTTGAGGATTGAAGATTGAGTACTGAGGATTAAGGATTGAGGATCTAGGATTGGAGATTGATTATTGAGGATTGAATATTGAGGATTGATGATTGGGGATTCAGAATTGAGAATCGAGGATGGGGACTGAGGGTTGAGGGTTGAGGTTTGAGAAATGAGGATTGAGGATTGAGGATTGAGGATTGAGGATTTAGGATTGAGGATTGAGTATTGAAGATTCAGTATGGATCACTGATTATTGAGGATCGAAGATTGAGGATTGGGTATTGAGGATTGAAGAATGAGGATTGAGGATTGTGGATTGAGGGTTGAGGATTGAAGATTGAGTATTGAGGATTGAAGATTGACGATTCAGGATTAAGGATTGAGGATTGAGGAATGAGGATTGAAGATTGGGGATTGAGTATCTGGGATTGGAGATTGATTATTGAGGATTGAATATTGAGGATTGAGGATTGAGGATTGAGAATTGAGAATTCAGAATGAGGACTGAGGGTTGAGGATTGAGGATTGGGGATTGAGGATTGAGGGTTGAGGATTGAGGATTGAGGATTGAGGATTGAGGATTGAGTATTGAAGATTGAGTATTGAGGATGGAGGATGAGGGCTGAGGGTCGAGGGTTGAGGTTTGTGTGTTGAATCCTGAGAATTCAGGATATTCTATTGAGTATTGAGAGTTGAGGATTGATGGTTTAGTACTGAGGATTGAGGATTGAAGATTGAGGATTGGGGATTGAGGATTGACGATTGAGGATTGAGTATTGAGGAATGAGAATTCAGGATTGAGGATTGAAATTGAGTATTGAGGATTGAGGATCGAGGATTGAGGATTCAGAATTGAGGTTTGAGGACTGAGGATTGAGGATTGAAGATTGAGTATTGAGGATTGAAGACTGAGGATTGAGGATTGAGGTCTGAGGATTGAGGATGATGTATGCGGGTTGAGGATTGAGGTTTGTGGACTGAGGACTGAGGATTGAGGTCTGAGGATTGAGGATGAGGGCTGAGGGTCGGGGATTGAGGTTTGACGACTGAGGACTGAGGATTGAAATTGAGTATTGAGGATTGAAGATAGAGGATTGAGATTTGATTATTGAATATTGTGGATTGAGTATTGAACCATGCGAATTCAGGATATTCTATTGAGGGTTGAACATTGAGGATTGAGGATTGAGAATTGAGGATTGGGGATTGATGATTGAGGATTGAGGATTGAGGATTGAGGAATGAGTATTGACGATTGAAGATTGAGTATTGGGGATTGAAGATTGAAGATTGAGGTTTGAGGATTGCGGATTGAGTATTGAGAATTGAGGATGAGGACGGAGGATTGAGGATTGAGGTTTTAGGAACGAGGATTGAGGATTGAGGATTGAGGTTTGAGGATTGAAGATTGAGTACTGAGGATTAAGGATTGAGGATTGAGGATTGAGGATTACGGATTGGGTATTGGGGATTGACACTTGAGGTTTCAGGGTTGAGGATGTATGATTGAAGAGAGAGGACTGAGTGTTGAGGATTGAGTGTTGAGAATTGATGCTTGAGGTTTGAGATTTGATTATTGAGTATTCTGAATTGAGTATTGAACCATGAGAATTCAGGATGTTCTATTGAGTATTGAGAACTGAGGATTCATGGTTGAGTATTGAGGATTGATGGTTGAGGGTTGAGTGTTGAATATTGAGGATTGAGGATTGAGGATTGATGATTGAGGATTGAAGATTGATTATTGATGATTGAAGATTGAGGATTGAGGATTGAGGGTTGAGGATTGAGGACGAGGGCTGACGGTTAAGGATTGAGGTTTGAGGATTGAGGATTGAGGATTGAGGACTGAGGCTGAGGATTGTGGATTGAGCATAGAGGATTGAAGATTGAGGACTGGCGATTGAGGATTGAAGGTTGAGGATTGAGGATTGAGGATTGGCGATTGAGGATCTAGGATTGGAGATTGATTATTAGGGGGATTGAAGATTGAGGATTGAGGACTGAGGATTGACGATTGAGTACTGAAGATTGAGGATTTATGACTGAGGATTGACGATTGAGGATTGAGGATCGAGGATTGAAGGTTGAGTATTGAGGATTGAATATTGAGGATTGAGGATTGAGGATTGAGGACTGAGGACTGAGGATTGACGATTGAGTATTGAAGATTGAGGATTTATGACTGAGGATTGAGGATTAAGGATTGAAGATTGGGGATTGAGGATCTAGGATTGGAGATTGATTATTGAGGATTGAAGATTGAGGATTGAGGATTGAGGATTGAGAATTGAGAATTGAGGATGAGGACTGAGGGTTGAGGATTGAGGTTTGAGGTATGAGGATTGAGGGTTGAGGATTGAGGATTGAGGATTGAGGATTGAGTATTGAAGATTGAGTATTGATGCCTGAGGATTGAGGATTGTGGATTGAGGATTAAGGATTGAGGATTGAGGATTGAGAATTGTAGATTGAGTATTGAGGATTGAAGATTGAGGATTGAGGATTGAGGATTGAGAATTGAGAACTGAAGATTGAGGAGTGGGTATTGAGGATTGAAGAATGAGGATTGAGGATTGAGGATTGAGAATTGAGGATTGGGTATTGAGGATTGAAGAATGAGGATTGAGGAATGAGGACAGAGACATGAAGGTTGCAGATTGAGCATTGAGTATTGAAATCTGTGAATTGATGATATTCTATTGAGGATTGAGGATTGACAACTGATTGTTGAGGACTGAGGGCTGAAGATTGAGTATTCGGGATTGAGGATTCAGGATTGATGTTTGAGGACTGAGGATTGAGAATTGAGTATTGAGGATTGAGGACTGAGAATTGAGTATGAGGACTGAGGGTTGGGGATTGAGGTTTGAGGAATGAGGATTGAGGGTTGAGGATTGAGGATTGAGGATTGAGGATTGAGGATTGAGTATTGACCATTGAGTATTGATGCCTGAGGATTGAGGATTGAGGATTGAGGATTGAGGATGATGTCTGAGGGTTGAGGATTGAGGTTTGAGGACTGAGGACTGACGATTGAGGACTGAGGATTGAGGATGAGGGCTGAGTGTCGGGGATTGAAGTTTGACGACTAAGGACTGAGCATTGAGGATTGAGAATTGAGGATTGATGATTGAGTATTGAACATTGAGGATTGGGTATTGAGGATTGAAGAATGAGGATTGAGGATTGAGGATTGAGGATTGAGGATTGAGAATTGAGAATTGAAGATTGAGGATTGGGTATTGAGGATTGAAGAATGAGGATTGAGGATTGAGGATTGAGGATTGAGGATTGGGTATTGAGGATTGAAGTATGAGGATTGAGGAATGAGGATAGAGACATGAAGATTGCAGATTGAGCATTGAGTATTGATATCTGTGAATTGATGATATTCTATTGAGGATTGAGGATTGACAACTGATTGTAGAGGACTGAGGGCTGAAGATTGAGTATTCGGAATTGAGGATTCAGGATTGATGTTTGAGGACTGAGGATCGAGAATTGAGGATTGAGGATTGAGGATTGAGCATTGAGTATGAGGACTGAGGGTTGGGGATTGAGGTTTGAGGAATGAGGATTGAGGGTTGAGGATTGAGTATTGAGGATTGAGGATTGAGGATTGAGTATTGAAGATTGAGTATTGATGCCTGAGGATTGAGGATTGAGGATTGAGGATGATGTCTGAGGGTTGAGGATTGAGGTTTGAGGACTGAGGACTGAGGATTGAGGACTGAGGATTGAGGATGAGGGCTGAGTGTCGGGGATTGAGGTTTGACGACTGAGGACTGAGCATTGGGGATTGAGAATTGAGGATTGATGATTGAGTATTGAACATTGAGGATTGGGTATTGAGGATTGAAGAATGAGGATTGAGGATTGAGGATTGAGGATTGAGGATTGAGGATTGAGGGTTGAAGATTGATTATTGAGGATTGAAGATTGAGGATTGAGGATTGAGGATTGAGCATTGAGAATTGAGAATTGAGGATGAGGACTGAGGGTTGAGGATTGAGGTTTGAGGAATGAGGATTGAGGGTTGAGGATTGAGGATTGAGGATTGAGGATTGAGTATTGAAGATTGAGTATTGATGCCTGAGGATTGAGGATTGTGGATTGAGGATTGAGGATTGAGGATTGAGGATTGAGTATTGAAGATTGAGTATTGATGCCTGAGGATTGAGGATTGTGGTTTGAGGATTGAGGATTGAGTATTGAAGATTGAGTATTGGCGATTGAAGATTGAGAATTGAGGATTGAGGATTGAGGATTGAGGATTGAAGATTGAGGATTGAGGATTGAGGATTGAGGATTGAGGATTGAGGATTGAGGATTGAGGATTGAGGGTTGAGGATTGAGGATTGAGGATTGAGGGTTGAAGATTGAGTATTGAGGATTGAAGATTGAGAATTGAGGATTGAGTATTGAGGATTGAAGATTGAGGATTGAGGATTGAGGATTGAGGATTGAGGATTGAAGATTGAAGATTGGGGACTGAGGATCTAGGATTAGAGATTGATTATTGAGGATTCAAGATTGAGAGTTGAGGATTGAGGATTGAGAATTGAGAATTGAGGATGAGGACTGACGGTTGAGGATTGCGATGTGAGGAATGAGGATTGAGGGTTGAGGATTGAGGATTGAGGATTGAGGATTGAGGATTGAGTATTGAAGATTGAGTATTGATGCCAGAGGATTGAGGATTGAGGATTGAGAATTGAGGATTGCGAAGTGAAGATTGAGTATTGAGGATTGAACATTGAGAATTGACGATTGAGGATTGAGGATGGATAATGAGGGCTGAGGGTTGAGGGTTGAAGTTTGTGTGTTGATTCCTGAGAATTCAGGATATTCTATTGAGTATTGAGAATTGACGATTGATGGTTGAGTACTGAGGACTGAGGATTGAGGATTGAAGTTTGAGTATTGAGGATTCAGAATTGAGGTTTGAGGACTGAGGATTGAGGATTGAAGATTGAGTATTGAGGATTGAAGATTGAGGATTGAGGATTGCGGTCTGAGGATTGAGGATGATGTCTGAGGGTTGAGGATTGAGGTTTGTGGACTGAGGACTGAGGATTGAGGTCTGGGGACTGAGGATGAGGGCTGAGGGTCGGGGATTGAGCTTTGACGACCGAGGACTGAGGATTGAAATTGAGTATTGAGGATTGAAGACTGAGGATTGAGATTTGATTATTGAAAATTGTGGATTGAGTATTGAACCATGCGAATTCAGGATATTCTATTGAGGATTGAACATTGAGGATTGAGGATTGAGAATTGAGGATTGGGGATTGATGATTGAGGATTGAGGATTGAGGATTGAGGATTGAGTTTTGACGATTGAAGATTGAGTATTGAGGATTGAAGATTGAAGATTGAGGATTGAGGATTGAGGATTGAGTATTGAGAATTGAGGATGAGGACGGAGCGTTGAGGATTGAGGTTTTAGGAACGAGGATTGAGGATTGAAGATTGACGATTGAGGATTGACGATTAAGTATTGAAGAATGAGGATTTATGACAGAGGATTGAGGATTGAGGATTGAGGGTTGAGGATTCAGGATTGATGATTGACGCTTGAGGATTGAGGGTTGAGGATGGAGGATTGAAGAGAGAGGACTGAGTGTTGAGGATTGAGTGTTGAGGATTGATGTTTGAGGAGTGAGGTTTGATTATTGAATATTGTGGATTTAGTATTGAACCATAAGAATTCAGGATATTCCATTGAGCATTGAGAATTGAGGATTGATGGCTGAGTATTGAGGATTGAGGATTGAGGATTGAGTATTGAGTATTGAAGATTGAGGACTGGCGATTGAGGATTGAAGGTTGAGGATTAAGGATTGAGGATTGGGGATTGAGGATCTAGGATTGGAGATTGATTATTGGGGATTGAAGATTGAGGATTGAGGACTGAGTATAGAGAATTGAGAATTGAGGATGAGGACTGAGAGTTGAGGATTGAGGTTTGAGGAACGAGGATTGAGGATTGAGGATTGAGGACTGAGGATTGACGACTGAGTATTGAAGATTGAGGATTTATGACTGAGGATTGAGGATTGAGGATTGAGGATTGAGGATTGAGGATTGAAGATTGAGTATTGAGGATTGAGTATTGAGGATTGACGATTGAGCATTGAGGATTGAGGACTGAGGATTGAGGATTGAGGATTGAAGATTGAGGAATAACGATTGAGGATATGGGATTGAGGATCTAGGATTGGACATTGATTATTGAGGATTGAAGGTTAAGGATTGAGGATTGGGGATTGGGGATTGAGGATTGAGGATTGAGTTTTGAGGACTGAGGACTGAGGATTGAGGATCGAGTATTGAGGATTGAAGATTGAGGATTGAGGATTGAGGATTGAGGATTGATGATAGAAGTTTGAGGATGAGGGCTGAGGTTTGAAGATTGAGGTTTGAGGACTGAGGGCTGAGGATTGAGGATGGAGCATTGACGATTGAAGATTGAGGACCGGGGAATGAGGATTGAAGATTGAGGATTAAGGATTGAGGATTGGGGATTGTGTATCTAGGGTTTGATATTGATTATTGAGTATTGAAGGTTGAGGATTGAGGATTGAGGATTTAGGATTGATAATTGAGAACTGAGGATGAGGCCTGTTGGTTGAGGATTGAGGTTATAGGTATGAGGATTGAGGATTGAGGATTGAGGATTGAGGATTGAGGATTGAAGAAGGAGGATTGAGGATTGAGGATTGAGGATTGAGGATTGATGATTGAGGATTGAGGATTGAACACTGAGGATTGGGTATCGCGGATTGAACATTGAGGATTGAGGAGTGAGGATTGAGGATTGAGGATTGAGGATTGAGGATTGAAGATTGAGTATTGAGGATTGAGTATTGAGGATTGAGGATTGAGAATTGAGGATGGAGGATCGAGGATTGAGGATTGAGGATTGAAGATTGAGGAATAACGATTGAGGATATGGGATTGAGGATCTAGGATTGGAGATTGATTATTGAGGATTGAAGGTTAAGGATTGAGGATTGGGGATTGGGGATTGAGGATTGAGGATTGAGTTTTGAGGACTGAGGACTGAGGATTGAGGATCGAGTATTGAGGATTGAAGATTGAGGATTGAGTATTGAGGATTGAGGATTGATGATAGAAGTTTGAGGATGAGGGCTGAGGTTTGAAGATTGAGGTTTGAGGACTGAGGGCTGAGGATTGAGGATGGAGCATTGACGATTGAAGATTGAGGACCGGGGAATGAGGATTGAAGATTGAGGATTAAGGATTGAGGATTGGGGATTGTGTATCTAGGGTTTGATATTGATTATTGAGTATTGAAGGTTGAGGATTGAGGATTGAGGATTTAGGATTGATAATTGAGAACTGAGGATGAGGCCTGTTGGTTGAGGATTGAGGTTATAGGTATGAGGATTGAGGATTGAGGATTGAGGATTGAGGATTGAGGATTGAAGAAGGAGGATTGAGGATTGAGGATTGAGGATTGAGGATTGAGGATTGAGGATTGAGGATTGAGGATTGGGTATTGAGGATTGAAGAATGAGGATTGAGGATTGAGGATTGAGGATTGAGGATTGAAGATTGAGCATTGAGGATTGAAGACTGACGATTGAGGGTTGACGATTGAGGGCTGAGGATTGAGGATTGAGGATTGAGGATTGAAGATTGGGTATTGAGGATTGAATATTGAGGATTGAGGTTTGAGGACTGAGGATTGAGGATTGAGGATTGAGGATTGAGGATTGAGGATTGAGGATTGATGATTGAGGATTGAGGATTGAACACTGAGGATTGGGTATCGCGGATTGAACATTGAGGATTGAGGAGTGAGGATTGAGGATTGAGGATTGAGGACTGAAGATTGTATATTGATGATTGAAGATTGAGTATTGAGCGTTGAGTGTTGTGGATTGAGGACGAGGTCTGAGGGTTGAGTATTGATGTCTGAGGTCTGAGGATTGAGGATTGAGGATTGAGAATTGAAGATTGAGGATTGAGGATTGAAGATTGAGGATTGGGTATTGAGGATTGAAGATTGAGGATTGAGCATTGAGGATTGAAGATTGAGGATTGAGAATTGAAGATTGAAGAATGAGGATTGAGGATTGAGGATAGAGACTTGAAGATTGCAGATTGAGTATTGAGTATTGAAATCTGTGAATTGATGATATTCTATTGAGGATTGAGGATTGACAACTGATTGTTGAGGACTGAGGGCTGAAGATTGAGTATTCGGAATTGAGGATTCAGGATTGATGTTTGAGGACTGAGGATTGAGGATTGAGGATTGAGGATTGAGGATTCAGGATTGAGGATTGAGGATTGAATATTGAGGATTGGGTATTGAGGATTGAAGAATGAGGATTGAGGATTGAGGATTGAGGATAGAGGATTGAAGATTGAGTATTGAGGATTGAAGATTGACGATTGAGAATTAAGGATTGAAGGTTGAGGATTAAGGATTGATGATTGGGGATTGAGGATCTAGGATTAGAGATTGATTATTGAGGATTCAAGATTGAGAGTTGAGGATTGAGGATTGAGAATTGAGAATTGAGGATGAGGACTGACGGTTGAGAATTGCGATGTGAGGAATGAGGATTGAGGGTTGAGGATTGAGGATTGAGGATTGAGGATTGAGGATTGAGTATTGAAGATTGAGTATTGATGCCAGAGGATTGAGGATTGAGGATTGAGAATTGACGATTGCGAAGTGAAGATTGAGTATTGAGGATTAAACATTGAGAATTGACGATTGAGGATTGAGGATGGATAATGAGGGCTGAGGGTTGAGGGTTGAAGTTTGTGTGTTGATACCTGAGAATTCAGGATATTCTATTGAGTATTGAGAATTGAGGATTGATGGTTGAGTACTGAGGACTGAGGATTGAGGATTGAAGTTTGAGTATTGAGGATTCAGAATTGAGGTTTGAGGACTGAGGATTGAGGATTGAAGATTGAGTATTGAGGATTGAAGATTGAGGATTGAGGTTTGAGGTCTGAGGATTGAGGATGATGTCTGAGGGTTGAGGATTGAGGTTTGTGGACTGAGGACTGAGGATTAAGGTCTGGGGACTGAGGATGAGGGCTGAGGGTCGGGGATTGAGCTTTGACGACCGAGGACTGAGGATTGAAATTGAGTATTGAGGATTGAAGACTGAGGATTGAGATTTGATTATTGAAAATTGTGGATTGAGTATTGAACCATGCGAATTCAGGATATTCTCTTGAGGATTGAACATTGAGGATTGAGGATTGAGAATTGAGGATTGGGTATTGATGATTGAGGTTTGAGGATTGAGGATTGAGGATTGAGTTTTGACGATTGAAGATTGAGTATTGAGGATTGAAGATTGAATATTGAGGACTGAGGATTGAGGATTGAGTATTGATAATTGAGGATGAGGACGGAGGGTTGAGGGTTGAGGTTTTAGGAACGAGGATTGAGGATTGAGGACTGAGGACTGAGGATTGACGATTAAATATTGAAGAATGAGGATTTATGACAGAGGATTGAGGATTGAGGATTGAAGGTTGAGGATTCAGGATTGATGATTGACGCTTGAGGATTGAGGGTTGAGGATGGAGGATGGAAGAGAGAGGACTGAGTGTTGAGGATTGAGTGTTGAGGATTGATGTTTGAGGAGTGAGGTTTGATTATTGAATATTGTGGATTTAGTATTGAACCATGAGAATTCAGGATATTCTATTGAGCATTGAGAATTGAGGATTGATGGCTGAGTATTGAGCATTGAGGATTGAGGATCGAGTATTGAGTATTGAAGATTGAGGACTGGCGATTGAGGATTGAAGGTTGAGGATTAAGGATTGAGGACTGGCGATTGAGGATTGAAGATTGAGGATTAAGGATTGAGGATTGGGGATTGAGGATCTAGGATTGGAGATGGATTATTGGGGATTGAAGATTGAGGATTGAGGATTGAGTATTGAGAATTGAGAACTGAGGATGAGGACTGAGTATTGAAGATTGAGGATTTATGACTGAGGATTGAGGATTGAGGATTGAGGATTGAGGATTGAGGATTGAAGATTGAGTATTGAGGATTGAGTATTGAGGATTGAGGATTGAGAATTGAGGATGGAGGATCGAGGATTGAGGATTGAGGATTGAAGATTGAGGAATAACGATTGAGGATTGGGGATTGAGGATCTAGGATTGGAGATTGATTATTGAGGATTCAAGGTTGAGGATTGAGGATTGAGGATTGAGGATTGAGAATTGAGAATTGAGGATGAGGACTGAGGGTTGAGGATTGAGGTTATAGTAATGAGGATCGAGAATTGAGGATTGAGGATTGAGGATTGAGGATTGAGGATTGGGGATTGGGGATTGAGGATTGAGGATTGAGTTTTGAGGACTGAGGACTGAGTATTGAGGATTGAGTATTGAGGATTGAAGATTGATGATTGAGGATTGAGGATTGAGGATTGATGACAGTAGTTTGAGGATGAGGGCTGAGGTTTGAAGATTGAGGTTTGAGGACTGAGTTCTGAGGATTGAGGATTGAGAATTGAGGATTGAGGATTGAGGATTGAAGATTCAGGATTAAGTATTGAGGATTGAACATTGTGGATTGAGGATTGAGGATTGAGGATTGACGATGAGGTCTGATGGTTGAGGATTGATGTTTGATGACTGAGGACTGAGGATTGAGGATTGAGAATTGAGGATTGAGGATTGAGGATTGATGATTGAGGATTGAGGATTGATGATTGAGGATTGAGGATTGAACACTGAGGATTGGGTATCGCGGATTGAACATTGAGGATTGAGGAGTGAGGATTGAGGATTGAGGATTGAGGACTGAAGATTGTATATTGATGATTGAAGATTGAGTATTGAGCGTTGAGTGTTGTGGATTGAGGACGAGGTCTGAGGGTTGAGTATTGATGTCTGAGGTCTGAGGATTCAGGATTGAGGATTGAGAATTGAGGATTGAGGATTGAGGATTGAAGATTGAGGATTGAAGATTGAGGATTGTGGATTGTGGTTTGAATATTGACGATTAAGGATTGAGGATTGAGTACTGAGGATTGAAGATTGAGGATTGAGGATTGAGGATTGAGTATTGAGGATTGAGGATTGAGGATCGAGGATTGAAGATTGAGTCTTGAGGATTGAAGATTGAGGATTGAGGATTGAGGATTGAGGACTGAAGATTGACGATTGAGGATAGGGTATTGAGGATTGAAGAATGAGGATCGAGGATTGATGATTGAGGGTTGAGGATTGAAAATTGAGGGTTGAGGGTTGAGGATTGAGGATTCAAGATTGAGTAGTGACTATTGAAGATTGAGGATTGAGGATTGAGGATTGAGGATTCAGGATTGATGATTGACGCTTGAGGATTGAGGGTTGAGGATGGAGGATTGAAGAGAGAGGACTGAGTGTTGAGGATTGAGTGTTGAGAATTGATGTTTGATGAGTGAGGTTTGATTATTGAATATTGTGGATTTAGTATTGAACCATGAGAATTCAGGATATTCTATTGAGCATTGAGAATTGAGGATTTATGACTGAGGATTGAGGATTGAGGATTGAGGATTGAGGATTGAGGATTGAAGATTGAGTATTGAGGATTGAGTATTGAGGATTGAGGATTGAGAATTGAGGATGGAGGATCGAGGATTGAGGATTGAGGATTGAAGATTGAGGAATAACGATTGAGGATTGGGGATTGAGGATCTAGGATTGGAGATTGATTATTGAGGATTCAAGGTTGAGGATTGAGGATTGAGGATTGAGGATTGAGAATTGAGAATTGAGGATGAGGACTGAGGGTTGAGGATTGAGGTTATAGTAATGAGGATCGAGAATTGAGGATTGAGGATTGAGGATTGAGGATTGGGGATTGGGGATTGGGGATTGAGGATTGAGGATTGAGTTTTGAGGACTGAGGACTGAGGATTGAGGATTGAGTATTGAGGATTGAAGATTGATGATTGAGGATTGAGGATTGAGGATTGATGACAGTAGTTTGAGGATGAGGGCTGAGGTTTGAAGATTGAGGTTTGAGGACTGAGTTCTGAGGATTGAGGATTGAGAATTGAGGATTGAGGATTGAGGATTGAAGATTCAGGATTAAGTATTGAGGATTGAACATTGTGGATTGAGGATTGAGGATTGAGGATTGACGATGAGGTCTGATGGTTGAGGATTGATGTTTGATGACTGAGGACTGAGGATTGAGGATTGAGAATTGAGGATTGAGGATTGAGGATTGATGATTGAGGATTGAGGATTGATGATTGAGGATTGAGGATTGAACACTGAGGATTGGGTATCGCGGATTGAACATTGAGGATTGAGGAGTGAGGATTGAGGATTGAGGATTGAGGACTGAAGATTGTATATTGATGATTGAAGATTGAGTATTGAGCGTTGAGTGTTGTGGATTGAGGACGAGGTCTGAGGGTTGAGTATTGATGTCTGAGGTCTGAGGATTCAGGATTGAGGATTGAGAATTGAGGATTGAGGATTGAGGATTGAAGATTGAGGATTGAAGATTGAGGATTGTGGATTGTGGTTTGAATATTGACGATTAAGGATTGAGGATTGAGTACTGAGGATTGAAGATTGAGGATTGAGGATTGAGGATTGAGTATTGAGGATTGAGGATTGAGGATCGAGGATTGAAGATTGAGTCTTGAGGATTGAAGATTGAGGATTGAGGATTGAGGATTGAGGACTGAAGATTGACGATTGAGGATAGGGTATTGAGGATTGAAGAATGAGGATCGAGGATTGATGATTGAGGGTTGAGGATTGAAAATTGAGGGTTGAGGGTTGAGGATTGAGGATTCAAGATTGAGTAGTGACTATTGAAGATTGAGGATTGAGGATTGAGGATTGAGGATTCAGGATTGATGATTGACGCTTGAGGATTGAGGGTTGAGGATGGAGGATTGAAGAGAGAGGACTGAGTGTTGAGGATTGAGTGTTGAGAATTGATGTTTGATGAGTGAGGTTTGATTATTGAATATTGTGGATTTAGTATTGAACCATGAGAATTCAGGATATTCTATTGAGCATTGAGAATTGAGGATTTATGACTGAGGATTGAGAATTGAGGATTGAGGATTGAGGATTGAGGATTGAAGATTGAGTATTGAGGATTGAGTATTGAGGATTGAGGATTGAGAATTGAGGATGGAGGATCGAGGATTGAGGATTGAGGATTGAAGATTGAGGAATAACGATTGAGGATTGGGGATTGAGGATCTAGGATTGGAGATTGATTATTGAGGATTCAAGGTTGAGGATTGAGGATTGAGGATTGAGGATTGAGAATTGAGAATTGAGGATGAGGACTGAGGGTTGAGGATTGAGGTTATAGTAATGAGGATCGAGAATTGAGGATTGAGGATTGAGGATTGAGGATTGAGGATTGGGGATTGGGGATTGAGGATTGAGGATTGAGTTTTGAGGACTGAGGACTGAGGATTGAGGATTGAGTATTGAGGATTGAAGATTGATGATTGAGGATTGAGGATTGAGGATTGATGACAGTAGTTTGAGGATGAGGGCTGAGGTTTGAAGATTGAGGTTTGAGGACTGAGTTCTGAGGATTGAGGATTGAGAATTGAGGATTGAGGATTGATGATTGAGGATTGAGGATTGATGATTGAGGATTGAGGATTGAACACTGAGGATTGGGTATCGCGGATTGAACATTGAGGATTGAGGAGTGAGGATTGAGGATTGAGGATTGAGGACTGAAGATTGTATATTGATGATTGAAGATTGAGTATTGAGCGTTGAGTGTTGTGGATTGAGGACGAGGTCTGAGGGTTGAGTATTGATGTCTGAGGTCTGAGGATTCAGGATTGAGGATTGAGAATTGAGGATTGAGGATTGAGGATTGAAGATTGAGGATTGAAGATTGAGGATTGTGGATTGTGGTTTGAATATTGACGATTAAGGATTGAGGATTGAGTACTGAGGATTGAAGATTGAGGATTGAGGATTGAGGATTGAGTATTGAGGATTGAGGATTGAGGATCGAGGATTGAAGATTGAGTCTTGAGGATTGAAGATTGAGGATTGAGGATTGAGGATTGAGGACTGAAGATTGACGATTGAGGATAGGGTATTGAGGATTGAAGAATGAGGATCGAGGATTGATGATTGAGGGTTGAGGATTGAAAATTGAGGGTTGAGGGTTGAGGATTGAGGATTCAAGATTGAGTAGTGACTATTGAAGATTGAGGATTGAGGATTGAGGATTGAGGATTCAGGATTGATGATTGACGCTTGAGGATTGAGGGTTGAGGATGGAGGATTGAAGAGAGAGGACTGAGTGTTGAGGATTGAGAGTTGAGAATTGATGTTTGATGAGTGAGGTTTGATTATTGAATATTGTGGATTTAGTATTGAACCATGAGAATTCAGGATATTCTATTGAGCATTGAGAATTGAGGATTGATGGCTGAGTATTGAGGATTGAGGATTGACGATTGAGTATTGAGTGTTGAAGATTCAGTATGGATCATAGATGATTGAGGATTGAGGATTGAGGATTGAGGATTGAGGCTGGAGGATGAGGGCTGAGGGTTGAGGATTGAGGTTTGAGGACTGAGGATTGAGGATTGAGTATTGACCATTGAGTATTGATGCCTGAGGATTGAGGATTGAGGATTGAGGATGATGTCTGAGGGATGAGGATTGAGGTTTGAGGACTGAGGACTGAGGATTGAGGACTGAGGATTGAGGATGAGGGCTGAGTGTCGGGGATTGAGGTTTGACGACTGAGGACTGAGCATTGAGGATTGAGAATTGAGGATTGATGATTGAGTATTGAACATTGAGGATTGGGTATTGAGGATTGAAGAATGAGGATTGAGGATTGAGGATTGAGGATTGAGGATTGAGGATTGAGGATCTAGGATTGGAGATTGATTATTGAGGGTTGAAGATTGAGGATTGAGGATTGAGGATTGAGGATCTAGGATTGGAGATTGATTATTGAGGATTGAATATTGAGGATTGATGATTGAGGATTCAGAATTGAGAATCGAGGATGAGGACCGAGGGTTGAGGATTGAGGTTTGAGAAATGAGGATTGAGGATTGAGGATTGAGGATTGATGATTGAGGATTGAGGATTGTGTATTGAAGATTCAGTATGGATCACTGATGATTGAGTATTGAGGATTGAGGATTAAGGATTGAGGATTGAAGATTGAATGTTGAGGATTGAAGATTGAGGATTGATGATTGAGGATTGAGGCTGGAGGATGAGGGCTGAGGGTTGAGGATTGAGGTTTGAGGACTGAGGACTGAGGATTGAGGATTGAGAATTGAGGATTGAGGATTGAGGATTGAAGATTGTGGATTGGGTATTGAGGATTAAAGAATGAGGATTGAGGATTGAGGATTGAGGATTGAGGATTGAAGATTGAGTTTTGAGGATTGAAGGTTGACGATTCAGGATTAAGGATTGAGGATTGAGGAATGAGGATTGAAGATTGGGGATTGAGGATCTAGGATTGGAGATTGATTATTGAGGATTGAATATTGAGGATTGAGGATTGAGAATTGAGAATTGAGAATCGAGAATGAGGACTGAGCGTTGAGGATTGAGGTTTGAGGAATGAGGATTGAGGGTTGAGGATTGAGGATTGAGGATTGAGGATTGAGGATTGAGTATTGAAGATTGAGTATTGATGCCTGAGGATTGAGGATTGAGGATTGGGGATTGAGGATTGAGTATTGAAGGTTGAGTATTCAGGATTGAAGATTGAGGATTGAAGACTGAGTATTGAGGATGGAGGATGAGGGCTGAGGGTTGAGGGTTGAGGTTTGTGTGTTGAATCCTGAGAATTCAGGATATTCTATTGAGTATTGAGAGTTGAGGATTGATGGTTTAGTACTGAGGACTGAGGATTGAGGATTGAAGTTTGAGTACTGAGTATTCAGAATTGAGGTTTGAGGACTGAGGATTGAGGATTCAAGATTGAGTATTGAGGATTGAAGGTTGGGGATTAAGGATTGAGGATTGGGGATTGAGGATCTAGGATTGGAGATTGATTATTGGGGATTGAAGATTGAGGGTTGAGGATTGAGGATTGAGAATTGAGAATTGAGGATGAGGACTGAGGGTTGAGGATTGAGGTTTGAGGAACGAGAATTGAGGATTGAGGATTGAGGACTGAGGATTGACGATTGAGTATTGAAGATTGAGGATTTATGACTGAGGATTGAGGACTGAGGATTGAGGATTGAGGATTGAGGATTGAAGGTTGAGTATTAAGGATTGAAGATTGAGGATTGGGTACTGAGGATTGAAGAATGAGGATTGAGGATTGAGGTTTGAGGATTGAGGATTGCAGATTGAGTATTGAGGATTGAAGATTGAGGATTGAGGATTGAGGATTGAAGATTGAGGATTGAGGATTGAGGATTGAGGATTGAGGATTGAGAATTGTAGATTGAGTATTGAGGATTGAAGATTAAGGATTGAGGATTGAGTACTGAGGATTGAGGATTGAGGATTGAAGATTGAGGATTGGGGATTGAGGATTGACGATTGAGGATTGAGTATTGAGGAATGAGAATTCAGGATTGAGGATTGAAATTGAGTATTGAGGATTGAGGATCGAGGATTGAGGATTCAGAATTGAGGTTTGAGGACTGAGGATTGAGGATTGAAGATTGAGTATTGAGGATTGAAGACTGAGGATTGAGGATTGAGGTCTGAGGATTGAGGATGATGTATGCGGGTTGAGGATTGAGGTTTGTGGACTGAGGACTGAGGATTGAGGTCTGAGGATTGAGGATGAGGGCTGAGGGTCGGGGATTGAGGTTTGACGACTGAGGACTGAGGATTGAAATTGAGTATTGAGGATTGAAGATAGAGGATTGAGATTTGATTATTGAATATTGTGGATTGAGTATTGAACCATGCGAATTCAGGATATTCTATTGAGGGTTGAACATTGAGGATTGAGGATTGAGAATTGAGGATTGGGGATTGATGATTGAGGATTGAGGATTGAGGATTGAGGAATGAGTATTGACGATTGAAGATTGAGTATTGGGGATTGAAGATTGAAGATTGAGGTTTGAGGATTGCGGATTGAGTATTGAGAATTGAGGATCAGGACGGAGGGTTGAGGATTGAGGTTTTAGGAACGAGGATTGAGGATTGAGGATTGAGGATTGAGGTTTGAGGATTGAAGATTGAGTACTGAGGATTAAGGATTGAGGATTGAGGATTGAGGATTACGGATTGGGTATTGGGGATTGACACTTGAGGTTTCAGGGTTGAGGATGTATGATTGAAGAGAGAGGACTGAGTGTTGAGGATTGAGTGTTGAGAATTGATGCTTGAGGTTTGAGATTTGATTATTGAGTATTCTGAATTGAGTATTGAACCATGAGAATTCAGGATGTTCTATTGAGTATTGAGAACTGAGGATTCATGGTTGAGTATTGAGGATTGATGGTTGAGGGTTGAGTGTTGAATATTGAGGATTGAGGATTGAGGATTGATGATTGAGGATTGAAGATTGATTATTGATGATTGAAGATTGAGGATTGAGGATTGAGGGTTGAGGATTGAGGACGAGGGCTGACGGTTAAGGATTGAGGTTTGAGGATTGAGGATTGAGGATTGAGGACTGAGGCTGAGGATTGTGGATTGAGCATAGAGGATTGAAGATTGAGGACTGGCGATTGAGGATTGAAGGTTGAGGATTGAGGATTGAGGATTGGCGATTGAGGATCTAGGATTGGAGATTGATTATTAGGGGGATTGAAGATTGAGGATTGAGGACTGAGGATTGACGATTGAGTACTGAAGATTGAGGATTTATGACTGAGGATTGACGATTGAGGATTGAGGATCGAGGATTGAAGGTTGAGTATTGAGGATTGAATATTGAGGATTGAGGATTGAGGATTGAGGACTGAGGACTGAGGATTGACGATTGAGTATTGAAGATTGAGGATTTATGACTGAGGATTGAGGATTAAGGATTGAAGATTGGGGATTGAGGATCTAGGATTGGAGATTGATTATTGAGGATTGAAGATTGAGGATTGAGGATTGAGGATTGAGAATTGAGAATTGAGGATGAGGACTGAGGGTTGAGGATTGAGGTTTGAGGTATGAGGATTGAGGGTTGAGGATTGAGGATTGAGGATTGAGGATTGAGTATTGAAGATTGAGTATTGATGCCTGAGGATTGAGGATTGTGGATTGAGGATTAAGGATTGAGAATTGAGGATTGAGAATTGTAGATTGAGTATTGAGGATTGAAGATTGAGGATTGAGGATTGAGGATTGAGAATTGAGAACTGAACATTGAGGAGTGGGTATTGAGGATTGAAGAATGAGGATTGAGGATTGAGGATTGAGGATTGAGGATTGGGTATTGAGGATTGAAGAATGAGGATTGAGGAATGAGGACAGAGACATGAAGGTTGCAGATTGAGCATTGAGTATTGAAATCTGTGAATTGATGATATTCTATTGAGGATTGAGGATTGACAACTGATTGTTGAGGACTGAGGGCTGAAGATTGAGTATTCGGGATTGAGGATTCAGGATTGATGTTTGAGGACTGAGGATTGAGAATTGAGAATTGAGGATTGAGGACTGAGAATTGAGTATGAGGACTGAGGGTTGGGGATTGAGGTTTGAGGAATGAGGATTGAGGGTTGAGGATTGAGGATTGAGGATTGAGGATTGAGGATTGAGTATTGACCATTGAGTATTGATGCCTGAGGATTGAGGATTGAGGATTGAGGATGATGTCTGAGGGTTGAGGATTGAGGTTTGAGGACTGAGGACTGAGGATTGAGGACTGAGGATTGAGGATGAGGGCTGAGTGTCGGGGATTGAAGTTTGACGACTGAGGACTGAGCATTGAGGATTGAGAATTGAGGATTGATGATTGAGTATTGAACATTGAGGATTGGGTATTGAGGATTGAAGAATGAGGATTGAGGATTGAGGATTGAGGATTGAGGATTGAGAATTGAGAATTGAAGATTGAGGATTGGGTATTGAGGATTGAAGAATGAGGATTGAGGATTGAGGATTGAGGATTGAGGATTGGGTATTGAGGATTGAAGTATGAGGATTGAGGAATGAGGATAGAGACATGAAGATTGCAGATTGAGCATTGAGTATTGATATCTGTGAATTGACGATATTCTATTGAGGATTGAGGATTGACAACTGATTGTAGAGGACTGAGGGCTGAAGATTGAGTATTCGGAATTGAGGATTCAGGATTGATGTTTGAGGACTGAGGATCGAGAATTGAGGATTGAGGATTGAGGATTGAGCATTGAGTATGAGGACTGAGGGTTGGGGATTGAGGTTTGAGGAATGAGGATTGAGGGTTGAGGATTGAGTATTGAGGATTGAGGATTGAGGATTGAGTATTGAAGATTGAGTATTGATGCCTGATGATTGAGGATTGAGGATTGAGGATGATGTCTGAGGGTTGAGGATTGAGGTTTGAGGACTGAGGACTGAGGATTGAGGACTGAGGATTGAGGATGAGGGCTGAGTGTCGGGGATTGAGGTTTGACGACTGAGGACTGAGCATTGGGGATTGAGAATTGAGGATTGATGATTGAGTATTGAACATTGAGGATTGGGTATTGAGGATTGAAGAATGAGGATTGAGGATTGAGGATTGAGGATTGAGGATTGAGGATCTAGGATTGGAGATTGATTATTGAGGGTTGAAGATTGTGGATTGAGGATTGAGGATTGAGGATCTAGGATTGGAGATTGATTATTGAGGATTGAATATTGAGGATTGATGATTGGGGATTCAGAATTGAGAATCGAGGATGGGGACTGAGGGTTGAGGATTGAGGTTTGAGAAATGAGGATTGAGGATTGAGGATTGAGGATTGAGGATTTAGGATTGAGGATTGAGTATTGAAGATTCAGTATGGATCACTGATGATTGAGGATCGAAGATTGAGGATTGGGTATTGAGGATTGAAGAATGAGGATTGAGGATTGTGGATTGAGGGTTGAGGATTGAAGATTGAGTATTGAGGATTGAAGATTGACGATTCAGGATTAAGGATTGAGGATTGAGGAATGAGGATTGAAGATTGGGGATTGAGTATCTGGGATTGGAGATTGATTATTGAGGATTGAATATTGAGGATTGAGGATTGAGGATTGAGAATTGAGAATTCAGAATGAGGACTGAGGGTTGAGGATTGAGGATTGGGGATTGAGGATTGAGGGTTGAGGATTGAGGATTGAGGATTGAGGATTGAGGATTGAGTATTGAAGATTGAGTATTGAGGATGGAGGATGAGGGCTGAGGGTCGAGGGTTGAGGTTTGTGTGTTGAATCCTGAGAATTCAGGATATTCTATTGAGTATTGAGAGTTGAGGATTGATGGTTTAGTACTGAGGACTGAGGATTGAGGATTGAAGTTTGAGTACTGAGGATTCAGAATTGAGGTTTGAGGACTGAGGATTGAGGATTCAAAATTGAGTATTGAGGATTGAAGGTTGGGGATTAAGGATTGAGGATTGGGGATTGAGGATCTAGGATTGGAGATTGATTATTGGGGATTGAAGATTGAGGGTTGAGGATTGAGGATTGAGAATTGAGAATTGAGGATGAGGACTGAGGGTTGAGGATTGAGGTTTGAGGAACGAGAATTGAGGATTGAGGATTGAGGACTGAGGATTGACGATTGAGTATTGAAGATTGAGGATTTATGACTGAGGATTGAGGACTGAGGATTGAGGATTGAGGATTGAGGATTGAAGGTTGAGTATTAAGGATTCAAGATTGAGGATTGGGTACTGAGGATTGAAGAATGAGGATTGAGGATTGAGGTTTGAGGATTGAGGATTGCAGATTGAGTATTGAGGATTGAAGATTGAGGATTGAGGATTGAGGATTGAAGATTGAGGATTGAGGATTGAGGATTGAGGATTGAGGATTGAGAATTGTAGATTGAGTATTGAGGATTGAAGATTAAGGATTGAGGATTGAGTACTGAGGATTGAGGATTGAGGATTGAAGATTGAGGATTGGGGATTGAGGATTGACGATTGAGGATTGAGTATTGAGGAATGAGAATTCAGGATTGAGGATTGAAATTGAGTATTGAGGATTGAGGATCGAGGATTGAGGATTCAGAATTGAGGTTTGAGGACTGAGGATTGAGGATTGAAGATTGAGTATTGAGGATTGAAGACTGAGGATTGAGGATTGAGGTCTGAGGATTGAGGATGATGTATGCGGGTTGAGGATTGAGGTTTGTGGACTGAGGACTGAGGATTGAGGTCTGAGGATTGAGGATGAGGGCTGAGGGTCGGGGATTGAGGTTTGACGACTGAGGACTGAGGATTGAAATTGAGTATTGAGGATTGAAGATAGAGGATTGAGATTTGATTATTGAATATTGTGGATTGAGTATTGAACCATGCGAATTCAGGATATTCTATTGAGGGTTGAACATTGAGGATTGAGGATTGAGAATTGAGGATTGGGGATTGATGATTGAGGATTGAGGATTGAGGATTGAGGAATGAGTATTGACGATTGAAGATTGAGTATTGGGGATTGAAGATTGAAGATTGAGGTTTGAGGATTGCGGATTGAGTATTGAGAATTGAGGATGAGGACGGAGGGTTGAGGATTGAGGTTTTAGGAACGAGGATTGAGGATTGAGGATTGAGGTTTGAGGATTGAAGATTGAGTACTGAGGATTAAGGATTGAGGATTGAGGATTGAGGATTACGGATTGGGTATTGGGGATTGACACTTGAGGTTTCAGGGTTGAGGATGTATGATTGAAGAGAGAGGACTGAGTGTTGAGGATTGAGTGTTGAGAATTGATGCTTGAGGTTTGAGATTTGATTATTGAGTATTCTGAATTGAGTATTGAACCATGAGAATTCAGGATGTTCTATTGAGTATTGAGAACTGAGGATTCATGGTTGAGTATTGAGGATTGATGGTTGAGGGTTGAGTGTTGAATATTGAGGATTGAGGATTGAGGATTGATGATTGAGGATTGAAGATTGATTATTGATGATTGAAGATTGAGGATTGAGGATTGAGGGTTGAGGATTGAGGACGAGGGCTGACGGTTAAGGATTGAGGTTTGAGGATTGAGGATTGAGGATTGAGGACTGAGGCTGAGGATTGTGGATTGAGCATAGAGGATTGAAGATTGAGGACTGGCGATTGAGGATTGAAGGTTGAGGATTGAGGATTGAGGATTGGCGATTGAGGATCTAGGATTGGAGATTGATTATTAGGGGGATTGAAGATTGAGGATTGAGGACTGAGGATTGACGATTGAGTACTGAAGATTGAGGATTTATGACTGAGGATTGACGATTGAGGATTGAGGATCGAGGATTGAAGGTTGAGTATTGAGGATTGAATATTGAGGATTGAGGATTGAGGATTGAGGACTGAGGACTGAGGATTGACGATTGAGTATTGAAGATTGAGGATTTATGACTGAGGATTGAGGATTAAGGATTGAAGATTGGGGATTGAGGATCTAGGATTGGAGATTGATTATTGAGGATTGAAGATTGAGGATTGAGGATTGAGGATTGAGAATTGAGAATTGAGGATGAGGACTGAGGGTTGAGGATTGAGGTTTGAGGTATGAGGATTGAGGGTTGAGGATTGAGGATTGAGGATTGAGGATTGAGTATTGAAGATTGAGTATTGATGCCTGAGGATTGAGGATTGTGGATTGAGGATTAAGGATTGAGGATTGAGGATTGAGAATTGTAGATTGAGTATTGAGGATTGAAGATTGAGGATTGAGGATTGAGGATTGAGAATTGAGAACTGAAGATTGAGGAGTGGGTATTGAGGATTGAAGAATGAGGATTGAGGATTGAGGATTGAGGATTGAGGATTGGGTATTGAGGATTGAAGAATGAGGATTGAGGAATGAGGACAGAGACATGAAGGTTGCAGATTGAGCATTGAGTATTGAAATCTGTGAATTGATGATATTCTATTGAGGATTGAGGATTGACAACTGATTGTTGAGGACTGAGGGCTGAAGATTGAGTATTCGGGATTGAGGATTCAGGATTGATGTTTGAGGACTGAGGATTGAGAATTGAGTATTGAGGATTGAGGACTGAGAATTGAGTATGAGGACTGAGGGTTGGGGATTGAGGTTTGAGGAATGAGGATTGAGGGTTGAGGATTGAGGATTGAGGATTGAGGATTGAGGATTGAGTATTGACCATAGAGTATTGATGCCTGAGGATTGAGGATTGAGGATTGAGGATGATGTCTGAGGGTTGAGGATTGAGGTTTGAGGACTGAGGACTGAGGATTGAGGACTGAGGATTGAGGATGAGGGCTGAGTGTCGGGGATTGAAGTTTGACGACTGAGGACTGAGCATTGAGGATTGAGAATTGAGGATTGATGATTGAGTATTGAACATTGAGGATTGGGTATTGAGGATTGAAGAATGAGGATTGAGGATTGAGGATTGAGGATTGAGGATTGAGAATTGAGAATTGAAGATTGAGGATTGGGTATTGAGGATTGAAGAATGAGGATTGAGGATTGAGGATTGAGGATTGAGGATTGGGTATTGAGGATTGAAGTATGAGGATTGAGGAATGAGGATAGAGACATGAAGATTGCAGATTGAGCATTGAGTATTGATATCTGTGAATTGATGATATTCTATTGAGGATTGAGGATTGACAACTGATTGTAGAGGACTGAGGGCTGAAGATTGAGTATTCGGAATTGAGGATTCAGGATTGATGTTTGAGGACTGAGGATCGAGAATTGAGGATTGAGGATTGAGGATTGAGCATTGAGTATGAGGACTGAGGGTTGGGGATTGAGGTTTGAGGAATGAGGATTGAGGGTTGAGGATTGAGTATTGAGGATTGAGGATTGAGGATTGAGTATTGAAGATTGAGTATTGATGCCTGAGGATTGAGGATTGAGGATTGAGGATGATGTCTGAGGGTTGAGGATTGAGGTTTGAGGACTGAGGACTGAGGATTGAGGACTGAGGATTGAGGATGAGGGCTGAGTGTCGGGGATTGAGGTTTGACGACTGAGGACTGAGCATTGGGGATTGAGAATTGAGGATTGATGATTGAGTATTGAACATTGAGGATTGGGTATTGAGGATTGAAGAATGAGGATTGAGGATTGAGGATTGAGGATTGAGGATTGAGGATCTAGGATTGGAGATTGATTATTGAGGGTTGAAGATTGTGGATTGAGGATTGAGGATTGAGGATCTAGGATTGGAGATTGATTATTGAGGATTGAATATTGAGGATTGATGATTGGGGATTCAGAATTGAGAATCGAGGATGGGGACTGAGGGTTGAGGATTGAGGTTTGAGAAATGAGGATTGAGGATTGAGGATTGAGGATTGAGGATTTAGGATTGAGGATTGAGTATTGAAGATTCAGTATGGATCACTGATGATTGAGGATCGAAGATTGAGGATTGGGTATTGAGGATTGAAGAATGAGGATTGAGGATTGAGGATTGAGGATTGAGGATTGAAGATTGAGTATTGAGGATTGAAGATTGACGATTCAGGATTAAGGATTGAGGATTGAGGAATGAGGATTGAAGATTGGGGATTGAGTATCTGGGATTGGAGATTGATTATTGAGGATTGAATATTGAGGATTGAGGATTGAGAATTGAGAATTCAGAATGAGGACTGAGGGTTGAGGATTGAGGATTGGGGATTGAGGATTGAGGGTTGAGGATTGAGGATTGAGGATTGAGGATTGAGGATTGAGTATTGAAGATTGAGTATTGAGGATGGAGGATGAGGGCTGAGGGTCGAGGTTTGAGGTTTGTGTGTTGAATCCTGAGAATTCAGGATATTCTATTGAGTATTGAGTGTTGAGGATTGATGGTTTAGTACTGAGGACTGAGGATTGAGGATTGAAGTTTGAGTACTCAGGATTCAGAATTGAGGTTTGAGGACTGAGGATTGAGGATCCAAGATTGAGGATTGAGGATTGAATGTTGAAGATTAAGGATTGAGGATTGGGGATTGAGGATCTAGGATTGGAGATTGATTATTGGGGATTGAAGATTGAGGGTTGAGGATTGAGGATTGAGAATTGAGAATTGAGGATGAGGACTGAGGGTTGAGGATTGAGGTTTGAGGAACGAGAATTGAGGATTGAGGATTGAGGACTGAGGATTGACGATTGAGTATTGAGGATTGAAGATTGAGGATTGAGGATTGAGGATTGAGGATTGAGGATGGATAATGAGGGCTGAGGGTTGAGAGTTGAAGTTTGTGTGTTGATTCCTGAGAATTCAGGATATTCTATTGAGTATTGAGAATTGAGGATTGATGGTTGAGTACTGAGGACTGAGGTTTGAGGATTGAAGTTGGAGTATTGAGGATTCAGAATTGAGGTTTGAGGACTGAGGATTGTGGATTGAAGATTGAGTATTGAGGATTGAAGGTTGAGGATTGAGGATTGAGGTCTGAGGATTGAGGATGATGTCTGAGGTTTGAGGATTGAGGTTTGTGGACTGAGGACTGAGGAATGAGCTCTGAGGGTTGAGGATGAGGGCTGAGGGTCGGTGATTGAGGTTTGACGACTGAGGACTGAGGATTGAAATTGAGTATTGACGATTGAAGATTGAGGATTGAGATTTGATTACTGAATATTGTGGATTGAGTATTGAACGATGCGAATTCAGGATATTCTATTGAGGATTGAACATTGAGGATTGAGGGTTGAGAATTGAGGATTGGGGATTGATGATTGAGGATTGAGGATTGAGGATTGAGGATTGAGTATTGACGATTGAAGATTGAGTATTGAGGATTGAAGATTGAGGATTGAGGATTGAGGATTGAGGATTGAGTATTGAGAACTGAGGATGAGGACGGAGGGTTGAGGATTGAGGTATTAGGAACGAGGATTGAGGATTGAGGATTGAGGACTGAGGATTGACGACTAAGTATTGAAGAATGAGGATTTATGACTGAGGATTGAGGATTGAGGATTGAGGGTTGAGGATTCAGGATTGAGGATTGACGCTTGAGGATTGAGGGTTGAGGATGGAGGATTGAAGAGAGAGGACTGAGTGATGAGGATTGAGTGTTGAGAATTGATGTTTGAGGATTGAGATTTGATTATTGAATATTGTGGATTGAGTATTGAACCATGAGAATTCAGGATATTCTATCGAGCATTGAGAATTGAGGATTGATGGCTGAGCATTGAGGATTGAGGATTGAGTGTTGAGAATTGATGTTTGAGGAGTGAGATTTGATTATTGAATATTGTGGATTGAGTATTGAACCATGAGAATTCAGGATATTCTATTGAGCATTGAGAATTGAGGATTGATGGCTGAGTATTGAGGATTGAGCATTGAGGATTGAGTATTGAGTATTGAAGATTGAGGACTGGCGTTTGAGGATTGAAGATTGAGTATTAAGGATTGAGGATTGGGGATGAGGATCTAGGATTGGAGATGGACCATCGGGGATTGAAGATTGAGGATTGAGGGTTGAGTATTGAGAATTGAGAATTGAGGATGAGGACTGGGGGTTGAGGATTGAGGTTTGAGGAACGAGGATTGAGGATTGAGGACTGAGGATTGACGACTGAGTATTGAAGATTGAGGATTTATGACTGAGGATTGAGGATTGAGGATTGAGGATTGAGGATTGAGGGTTGTGTATTGAGAATTGAGAATTGAGGATGAGGACTGAGGGTTGAGGATTGAGGTTTGAGGAACGAGGATTGAGGATTGAGGACTGAGGATTGACGACTGAGTATTGAAGATTGAGGATTTATGACTGAGGATTGAGGATTGAGGATTGAGGATTGAGGATTGAGGATCTAGGATTGGAGATTGATCATTGAGGATTGAATATTGAGGATTGATGATTGAGGATTCAGAATTGAGAATCGAGGATGAGGACTGAGGGTTGAGGATTGTGGTTTGAGAAATGAGGATTGAGGATTGAGGATTGAGGATTGAGGATTGAGGATTGAGTATTGAAGATTCAGTATGGATCACTGATGATTGAGGATTGAGGATTGAGGATTGAGGATTGAGGATTGAAGATTGAATATTGAGGATTGAAGATTGAGGATTGATGATTGAGGATTGAGGCTGGAGGATGAGGGCTGAGGGTTGAGGATTGAGGTTTGAGGACTGACGACTGAGGATTGAGGATTGAGAATTGAGGATTGAGGATTGAGGATTGAAGATTGTGGATTGGGTATTGAGGATTGAAGAATGAGGATTGAGGATTGAGGATTGAGGATTGAGGATTGAAGATTGAGTATTGAGGATTGAAGATTGACGATTCAGGATTAAGGATTGAGGATTGAGGAATGAGGATTAAAGATTGGGGATTGAGGATCTAGGATTGGAGATTGATTATTGAGGATTGAATGTTGAGGATTGAGGATTGAGAATTGAGAATTGAGAATTGAGAATTGAGAATGAGGACTGAGGGTTGAGGATTGAGGTTTGAGGAATGAGGATTGAGGGTTGAGGATTGAGGATTGAGGATTGAGGATTGAGGATTGAGTATTGAAGATTGAAGAATGAGGACTGAGGATTGAGGATTGAGGATTGAGGATTGAGGATCTAGGATTGGAGATTGATTATTGAGGGTTGAAGGTTGAGGATTGAGGATTGAGGATTGAGGATCTAGGATTGGAGATTGATTATTGCGGATTGAATATTGAGGATTGATGATTGAGGATTCAGAATTGAGAATCGAGGATGAGGACTGAGGGTTGAGGATTGAGGTTTGAGAAATGAGGATTGAGGATTGAGGATTGAGGATTGAGGATTGAGGATTGAGGATTGAGGATTGAGGATTGAGTATTGAAGGTTGAGTATGGATCACTGATGTTTGAGGATTGAGGATTGAGGATTGAGCATTGAGGATTGAAGATTGAATATTGAGGATTGTAGATTGAGGATTGAGGATTGAGGATTGAGGATTGAAGATTGAATATTGAGGATTGAAGATTGAGGATTGATGATTGAGGATTGAGGCTGGAGGATGAGGGCTGAGGGTTGAGGATTGAGGTTTGAGGACTGAGGACTGAGGATTGAGGATTCAGAATTGAGGATTGAGGATTGAGGATTGAAGATTGTGGATTGGGTATTGAGGATTGAAGAATGAGGATTGAGGATTGAGGATTGAGGATTGAGGATTGAAGATTGAGTATTGAGGATTGAAGACTGACGATTCAGGATTAAGGATTGAGGATTGAGGAATGAGGATTAAAGAATGGGGATTGAGGATCTAGGATTGGAGATTGATTATTGAGGATTGAATATTGAGGATTGAGCATTGAGAATTGAGAATTGAGAATTGAGAATTGAGAATGAGGACTGAGGGTTGAGGATTGAGGTTTGAGGAATGAGGATTGAGGGTTGAGGATTGAGGATTGAGGATTGAGGATTGAGGATTGAGTATTGAAGATTGAAGAATGAGGATTGAGGATTGAGGATTGAGGATTGAGGATTGAGGATCTAGGATTGGAGATTGATTATTGAGGGTTGAAGATTGAGGATTGAGGATTGAGGATTGAGGATCCAGGATTGGAGATTGATTATTGCGGATTGAATATTGAGGATTGATGATTGAGGATTCAGAATTGAGAATCGAGGATGAGGACTGAGGGTTGAGGATTGAGGTTTGAGAAATGAGGATTGAGGATTGAGGATTGAGGATTGAGGATTGAGGATTGAGGATTGAGAATTGAGGATTGAGTATTGAAAGTTGAGTATGGATCACTGATGTTTGAGGATTGAGGATTGAGGATTGAGCATTGAGGATTGAAGATTGAATATTGAGGATTGTAGATTGAGGATTGATGATTGAGGATTGAGGCTGGAGGTTGAGGGCTGAGGGTTGAGGATTGAGGTTTGAAGACTGAGGACTGAGGATTGAGGATTGATAATTGAGGATTGAGTATTGAGCATTGGGGATTGAGGATTGAGTATTGAAGATTGAGGATTGATGATTGAGGATTGAGGATTGAGGATTGAGGATTGAGTATTGAGTATTGAAGATTGAGGATTTATGATAGAGGATTGTGGATTGAGGATTGGGGATAGAGGATTGAGCATTGAGGTTTGAGGACTGAGGACAGAGTATTGAGGATTGAGGATTGAGGATTGAGGATTGAGGATTGAAGATTGAGTATTGGGGACTGAGGATTGAAGATTCAGGATTGAGGATTGAGGATTGAGGATTGAGGATTGAGGATTGTAGATTCAGTATTGAGGATTGAAGATTGAGGATTGAGGATTGAGTATTGAAGATTGAGGACTGAGTGTTGATGGTTGAGTGATGAGAATTGATATTTGTGGGTTGAGACTTGAAGAGTGAAGAATGGGGATTGAGTATTGAAAACTGTGAATTGAGGATATTCTATTGAGGATTGAGGACTGACAATTGATTTATGAGTACTGAGGGCTGAAGATTGAGGATTCAGGATTGAGGATTAGGGATTGAGGTTTGAGGACTGAGGATTGAGGGTTGAGAATTGATGTTTGAGGAGTGAGATTTGATTATTGAATGTTGTGGATTGAGTATTGAACCATGAGAATTCAGGATGTACTATTGAGCATTGAGAATTGAGGATTGATGGCTGAGTATTGAGGATTGAGGATTGAGGATTGAGGATTGAGGATTGAGGACTGAGGATTGACGATTGAGTATTGATGATTGAGGATTTATGACTGAGGATTGAGGATTAAGGATTGAAGATTGGGGATTGGGGATCTAGGATTGGAGATTCATTATTGAGGATTGAAGATTGAGGATTGAGGATTGAGGATTGAGAATTGAGAATTGAAGACTGAGGATTCGGTATTGAGGACTGAAGAATGAGGATTGAGGATTGAGGATTGAGGATTGAGGATTGGGTATTGAGGATTGAAGAATGAGGATTGAGGAATGAGGATAGAGACATGAAGATTGCAGATTGAGCATTGAGTATTGATATCTGTGAATTGATGATATTCTATTGAGGATTGAGGATTGACAACTGATTGTTGAGGACTGAGGGCCGAAGATTGAGGATTCAGGATTGAGGATTCAGAATTGAGGTTTGAGGACTGAGGATTGAGGATTGAAGATTGAGTATTGAAGATTGAAGATTGAGGATTGCGGATTGAGGATTGGGGATTGAGGATGAGGGCTGAGGGTAGAGGATTGAGGTTTGAGGACGGAGGACTGAGAATTGAGGATTGAGAATTGAGGATTGAGGATTGAGGATTGAAGATTGTGGATCGGGTATTGAGGATTGAAGAATGAGGATTGAGGATAGAGGATTGAGGATTGAGTGTTGAGGATTGAAGGTTGAGTATTGAGGGTTGAAGACTGACGATTGAGGATTGAGGATTGAGGATTGAGAATTGAGGATTGACGATTGAAGGTTGGGTATTGAGGATTGAAGATTGAGGATTGAGGATTGGGGATTGAGGATTGAGGATTGAAGATTGAGGATTGGGGACTGAGTGTTGAGGGTTGAGTTGTGAGAATTGATGTTTTTGGATAGAGGTTTGAAGATTGCAGATTGAGTATTGAGTATTGAAAACTGTGAATTGATGATATTATATTGAGGATTGAGGATTGACAGCTGATTGTTGAGGTCTGAGGTCTGAAGACTGAGGATTCAGGATTGAGGATACAGGATTGAGGTTTGAGGACTGAGGATTGAGGATTGAGGATTGAGGATTGAGGATTGAGGATTGAGGATTGAACACTGAGGATTGAGGTTTGAGGATGAGGGCTGAGGGTTGAGGATTGAGGTTTGAGGACTGAGGACTGAGGATCAAGTATTGAGAATTGAGGATTGGGGATTGTGGATTGAAGATTGAGGACTGGGTACTGAGGATTGAAGACTGACGATTGAGGATTGAGGATTGAGGATTGAGGTTTGAGGATGAGGGCTGAGGGTTGAGGATTGAGGTTTGAGGACTGAGGACTGAGGATCAAGGATTGAGAATTGAGGATTGGGGATTGTGGATTGAAGATTGAGGACTGGGTATTGAGGATTGAAGACTGACGATTGAGGATTGAGAATTGAGGATTGAGGATTGAAGATTGAGTATTGACGATTGAAGATTGAGGATTGAGGATTGAGGATTGAGGGTTGAGGATTGAAGATTGAGGATAGGGGACTGAGTGTTGAGTGTTGCGTGATGAGAATTGATGCTTGTGGATAGAGGTTTGAAGATTGCAGATTGAGTATTGAGTATTGAAAACTGTGAATTGAGGATATTCTATTGAGAATTGAGGATTGACAACTGATTGTTGAGGACTGAGGGCCGAAGATTGAGGATTCAGGATTGAGGATTCAGAATTGAGGTTTGAGGACTGAGGATTGAGGATTGAAGATTGAGTATTGAAGATTGAAGATTGAGGATTGCGGATTGAGGATTGGGGATTGAGGATGAGGGCTGAGGGTAGAGGATTGAGGTTTGAGGACGGAGGACTGAGAATTGAGGATTGAGAATTGAGGATTGAGGATTGAGGATTGAAGATTGTGGATCGGGTATTGAGGATTGAAGAATGAGGATTGAGGATAGAGGATTGAGGATTGAGTGTTGAGGATTGAAGGTTAAGTATTGAGGGTTGAAGACTGACGATTGAGGATTGAGGATTGAGGATTGAGAATTGAGGATTGACGATTGAAGGTTGGGTATTGAGGATTGAAGATTGAGGATTGAGGATTGGGGATTGAGGATTGAGGATTGAAGATTGAGGATTGGGGACTGAGTGTTGAGGGTTGAGTTGTGAGAATTGATGTTTTTGGATAGAGGTTTGAAGATTGCAGATTGAGTATTGAGTATTGAAAACTGTGAATTGATGATATTATATTGAGGATTGAGGATTGACAGCTGATTGTTGAGGTCTGAGGTCTGAAGACTGAGGATTCAGGATTGAGGATACAGGATTGAGGTTTGAGGACTGAGGATTGAGGATTGAGGATTGAGGATTGAGGATTGAGGATTGAGGATTGAACACTGAGGATTGAGGTTTGAGGATGAGGGCTGAGGGTTGAGGATTGAGGTTTGAGGACTGAGGACTGAGGATCAAGTATTGAGAATTGAGGATTGGGGATTGTGGATTGAAGATTGAGGACTGGGTATTGAGGATTGAAGACTGACGATTGAGGATTGAGGGTTGAGGATTGAGGTTTGAGGATGAGGGCTGAGGGTTGAGGATTGAGGTTTGAGGACTGAGGACTGAGGATCAAGGATTGAGAATTGAGGATTGGGGATTGTGGATTGAAGATTGAGGACTGGGTATTGAGGATTGAAGACTGACGATTGAGGATTGAGGATTGAGGATTGAGGATTGAAGATTGAGTATTGACGATTGAAGATTGAGGATTGAGGATTGAGGATTGAGGATTGAGGATTGAAGATTGAGGATAGGGGACTGAGTGTTGAGTGTTGCGTGATGAGAATTGATGCTTGTGGATAGAGATTTGAAGATTGCAAATTGAGTATTGCGTATTGAAAACTCTGAACTGAGGATATTCTATTGAGGATTGAGGATTGACAACTGATTGTTGAGGACAGAGTGCTGAAGATTGAGGATTCAGGATTGAGGATTCAGGATTGTGGTTTCAGGACTGAGGATTGAGGATTGAGGATTGAGGATTGAGGATTGAGGATTGAGGATTGAGGATTGAGGATTGAAGATTGAGGATTGGGTATTGAGGAATGAACATCGCGGATTGAGGATTGAGGATTGAAGATTGAGGATTGAGGATTGAAGATAGAATATTGCTGATTGAAGTTTGAGGATTGAGGATTGAGGGTTGTCGATTGAGGGCGAGGATTGAGGGCTGAGAATTGATGTTTGAGGTCTGAGGATTGAGGATTGTGGATGGAGAATTGAGGATTGAGGATCGAGGATTGAAGATTGAGGATAGGGTATTGACGATTGAAGAATGAGGATTGAGGATTGAGGATTGAGGAATGAGGATTGAAGATTCAGTATTGAGGATTGAAGATTGAGGATTGAGGATTGAGTATTGAGGATTGAGTGTTGTGTATTGAGGACGAGGACTGAGGGTTGAGTATTGATGTCTGAGGTCTGAGGATTGAGGATTGAGGATTGAGAATTGAGGATTGAGGATTGAGGATTGAAGATTGAGGATTGAGTATTGAGGATTGAAGATTGAGGATTGAGGGCTGAGGATTGGGGATAGACGATGAGTGCTGAGGGTTGACGATTGAGGTTTGAGGACTGAGGACTGAGGATTGAGGATTGAGAATTGAGGATTGAGGATTGAGGATTGAAGATTGAGGACTGGGTATTGAGGATTGAAGAATGAGGATTGTGGATTGAGTATTGAGGATTGAGGAATGAAAATTGAGGATTGAGGATTGAGGACTGAGGATTGAAGATTGAGTATTGACGGTTGAAGATTGAGGATTGAGGATTGAGGATTGAGGATTGAGGATTGAAGATTGAGGATAGGGGACTGAGTGTTGAGGGTTGAGTGTTGAGAATTGATGTTTGTGGATAGAGATTTGAAGATTGCAAATTGAGTATTGCGTATTGAAAACTCTGAACTGAGGAAATTCTATTGAGGATTGAGGATTGACAACTGATTGTTGAGGGCAGAGTGCTGAAGATTGAGGATTCAGGTTTGAGGGTTCAGGATTGTGGTCTCAGGACTGAGGATTGAGGATTGAGGATTGAGGATTGAAGATTCAGTATTGGGGATTGAAGATTGGGAATTGAGGATTGAGGACTGAGGATTGAGGACTGAGGATTGAGGATTGAGAATTGAGGATTCAGAATTGAGGATGGAAGATTGAGGATTGGGTATTGAGGATTGAAGAATGAGGATTGATGATTGAGGATTGAGGATTGAGGATTGAGGATTGAAGATTGAGGATTGGGTACTGAGGATTGAAGAATGAGGATTGAGGATTGAGGATTGAGGATTGAGGATTGAAGATTGAGTATTGAGGATTGAAGATTGACGACTGAGGATTGAGGATTGAGGATTGAGGATTGAGCATTGAGTACTGAGTGTTGAGGGTTGAGTGATGAGAATTGATGTTTGTGGATAGAGGTTTGAAGATTGCAGATTGAGTATTGAGTATTGAAAACTGTGAATTGAGGATATTCTATTGAGAATTGAGGATTGACAACTGATTGTTGAGGACTGAGGGCCGAAGATTGAGGATTCAGGATTGAGGATTCAGAATTGAGGTTTGAGGACTGAGGATTGAGGATTGAAGATTGAGTATTGAAAATTGAAGATTGAGGATTGCGGATTGAGGATTGGGGATTGAGGATGAGGGCTGAGGGTAGAGGATTGAGGTTTGAGGACGGAGGACTGAGAATTGAGGATTGAGAATTGAGGATTGAGGATTGAGGATTGAAGATTGTGGATCGGGTATTCAGGATTGAAGACTGACGATTGAGGATTGAGGATTGAGGATTGAGAATTGAGGATTGAGGATTGAAGGTTGGGTATTGAGGATTGAAGATTGAGGAATGAGGATTGGGGATTGAGGATTGAGGATTGAAGATTGAGGATTGGGGACTGAGTGTTGAGGGTTGAGTTGTGAGAATTGATGTTTTTGGATAGAGGTTTGAAGATTGCAGATTGAGTATTGAGTATTGAAAACTGTAAATTGATGATATTATATTGAGGATTGAGGATTGACAGCTGATTGTTGAGGTCTGAGGTCTGAAGATTGAGGATTCAGGATTGAGGATACAGGATTGAGGTTTGAGGGCTGAGGATTGAGGATTGAGGATTGAGAATTGAGGATTGGGGATTGTGGATTGAAGATTGAGGACTGGGTATTGAGGATTGAAGACTGACGATTGAGGATTGAGGGTTGAGGATTGAGGTTTGAGGATGAGGGCTGAGGGTTGAGGATTGAGGTTTGAGGACTGAGGACTGAGGATCAAGGATTGAGAATTGAGGATTGGGGATTGTGGATTGAAGATTGAGGACTGGGTATTGAGGATTGAACACTGACGATTGAGGATTGAGGATTGAGGATTGAGGATTGAAGATTGAGTATTGACGATTGAAGATTGAGGATTGAGGATTGAGGATTGAGGATTGAGGATTGAAGATTGAGGATAGGGGACTGAGTGTTGAGTGTTGCGTGATGAGAATTGATGCTTGTGGATAGAGATTTGAAGATTGCAAATTGAGTATTGCGTATTGAAAACTCTGAACTGAGGATATTCTATTGAGGATTGAGGATTGACAACTGATTGTTGAGGACAGAGTGCTGAAGATTGAGGATTCAGGATTGAGGATTCAGGATTGTGGTTTCAGGACTGAGGATTGAGGATTGAGGATTGAGGATTGAGGATTGAGGATTGAGGATTGAGGATTGAGGATTGAAGATTGAGGATTGGGTATTGAGGAATGAACATCGCGGATTGAGGATTGAGGATTGAAGATTGAGGATTGAGGATTGAAGATAGAATATTGCTGATTGAAGTTTGAGGATTGAGGATTGAGGGTTGTCGATTGAGGGCGAGGATTGAGGGCTGAGAATTGATGTTTGAGGTCTGAGGATTGAGGATTGTGGATGGAGAATTGAGGATTGAGGATCGAGGATTGAAGATTGAGGATAGGGTATTGACGATTGAAGAATGAGGATTGAGGATTGAGGATTGAGGAATGAGGATTGAAGATTCAGTATTGAGGATTGAAGATTGAGGATTGAGGATTGAGTATTGAGGATTGAGTGTTGTGTATTGAGGACGAGGACTGAGGGTTGAGTATTGATGTCTGAGGTCTGAGGATTGAGGATTGAGGATTGAGAATTGAGGATTGAGGATTGAGGATTGAAGATTGAGGATTGAGTATTGAGGATTGAAGATTGAGGATTGAGGGCTGAGGATTGGGGATAGACGATGAGTGCTGAGGGTTGACGATTGAGGTTTGAGGACTGAGGACTGAGGATTGAGGATTGAGAATTGAGGATTGAGGATTGAGGATTGAAGATTGAGGACTGGGTATTGAGGATTGAAGAATGAGGATTGTGGATTGAGTATTGAGGATTGAGGAATGAAAATTGAGGATTGAGGATTGAGGACTGAGGATTGAAGATTGAGTATTGACGGTTGAAGATTGAGGATTGAGGATTGAGGATTGAGGATTGAGGATTGAAGATTGAGGATAGGGGACTGAGTGTTGAGGGTTGAGTGTTGAGAATTGATGTTTGTGGATAGAGATTTGAAGATTGCAAATTGAGTATTGCGTATTGAAAACTCTGAACTGAGGAAATTCTATTGAGGATTGAGGATTGACAACTGATTGTTGAGGGCAGAGTGCTGAAGATTGAGGATTCAGGTTTGAGGATTCAGGATTGTGGTCTCAGGACTGAGGATTGAGGATTGAGGATTGAGGATTGAAGATTCAGTATTGGGGATTGAAGATTGGGAATTGAGGATTGAGGACTGAGGATTGAGGACTGAGGATTGAGGATTGAGAATTGAGGATTCAGAATTGAGGATGGAAGATTGAGGATTGGGTATTGAGGATTGAAGAATGAGGATTGATGATTGAGGATTGAGGATTGAGGATTGAGGATTGAAGATTGAGGATTGGGTACTGAGGATTGAAGAATGAGGATTGAGGATTGAGGATTGAGGATTGAGGATTGAAGATTGAGTATTGAGGATTGAAGATTGACGACTGAGGATTGAGGATTGAGGATTGAGGATCGAGCATTGAGTACTGAGTGTTGAGGGTTGAGTGATGAGAATTGATGTTTGTGGATAGAGGTTTGAAGATTGCAGATTGAGTATTGAGTATTGAAAACTGTGAATTGAGGATATTCTATTGAGAATTGAGGATTGACAACTGATTGTTGAGGACTGAGGGCCGAAGATTGAGGATTCAGGATTGAGGATTCAGAATTGAGGTTTGAGGACTGAGGATTGAGGATTGAAGATTGAGTATTGAAAATTGAAGATTGAGGATTGCGGATTGAGGATTGGGGATTGAGGATGAGGGCTGAGGGTAGAGGATTGAGGTTTGAGGACGGAGGACTGAGAATTGAGGATTGAGAATTGAGGATTGAGGATTGAGGATTGAAGATTGTGGATCGGGTATTCAGGATTGAAGACTGACGATTGAGGATTGAGGATTGAGGATTGAGAATTGAGGATTGAGGATTGAAGGTTGGGTATTGAGGATTGAAGATTGAGGAATGAGGATTGGGGATTGAGGATTGAGGATTGAAGATTGAGGATTGGGGACTGAGTGTTGAGGGTTGAGTTGTGAGAATTGATGTTTTTGGATAGAGGTTTGAAGATTGCAGATTGAGTATTGAGTATTGAAAACTGTAAATTGATGATATTATATTGAGGATTGAGGATTGACAGCTGATTGTTGAGGTCTGAGGTCTGAAGATTGAGGATTCAGGATTGAGGATACAGGATTGAGGTTTGAGGGCTGAGGATTGAGGATTGAGGATTGAGGATTAAGGATTGAGGATTGAGGATTGAACACTGAGGATTGAGGTTTGAGAATGAGGGCTGAGGGTTGAGGATTGAGGATTGAGGTTTGTCGATTGAGGACGAGGATTGAGGGCTGAGTATTGATGTTTGAGGTCTGAGGATTGAGGATTGTGGATTGAGAATTGAGGATTGAGGATTGAGGATTGAAGATTGTGGATCGGGTATTGAGGATTGAAGAATGAGGATTGAGGATTGAGGATTGAGGATTGAGTGTTGAGGATTGAAGGTTGAGTATTGAGGGTTGAAGGCTGACGATTGAGGATTGAGGATTGAGGATTGAGAATTGAGGATTGAGGATTGAAGGTTGGGTATTGAGGATTGAAGATTGAGGATTGAGGATTGGGGATTGAGGATTGAGGATTGAAGATTGAGGATTGGGGACTGAGTGTTGAGGGTTGAGTTGTGAGAATTGATGTTTTTGGATAGAGGTTTGAAGATTGCAGATTGAGTATTGAGTATTGAAAACTGTGAATTGATGATATTATATTGAGGATTGAGGATTGACAGCTGACTGTTGAGGTCTGAGGTCTGAAGATTGAGGATTCAGGATTGAGGATACAGGATTGAGGTTTGAGGACTGAGGATTGAGGATTGAGGATTGAGGATTGAGGATTGAGGATTGAGGATTGAACACTGAGGATTGAGGTTTGAGGATGAGGGCTGAGGGTTGAGGATTGAGGATTGAGGATTGAGGATTGAGGATTAAGGATTGAGGATTGAAGATTGAGGATTGGGTATTGAGGATTGAACATTGAGGATTGAGAATTGAGGATTGAAGATTGAGGATTGAGGATTGAAGATAGAATATTACTGATTGAAGTTTGAGTATTGAGGATTGAGTGTTGTCGATTGAGGACGAGGATTGAGGGCTGAGTATTGATGTTTGAGGTCTGAGGATTGAGGATTGTGGATGGAGAATTGAGGATTGAGGATTGAGGATTGAAGATTGAGGATTGGGTATTGAGGATTGAAGAATGAGGATTAAGGATTGAGGATTGAGGAATGAGGATTGAAGATTGAGTATTGAGGATTGAAGATTGAGGATTGAGGATTGAGTATTGAGGATTGAGGATTGAGGATTGACAACTGATTGTTGAGGACTGAGGGCCGAAGATTGAGGATTCAGGATTGAGGATACAGGATTGAGGTTTGAGGACTGAGGATTGAGGATTGAGGATTGAGGATTGAGGATTGAGGATTGAAGACTGAGGATTGAGGATTGAGGATGAGGGCTGAGCGTTGAGGATTGAGGTTTGAGGAATGAGGACTGCGGATCGAGGATTGAGAATTGAGGATTGAGGATTGAGTATTGAGGATTGAGGATTAAGGGTTGAGTATTGAGGATTGAAGATTGAGGATTGGGGACTAAGGATTGAAGATTGAGGATTGAGGATTGAGTATTGAGGATTGAGGATTGAGGATTGAGGATTCAGTATTGAGGATTGAAGATTGAGTATTGAGGATTGAAGATTGAGCATTCAGGAATGAGGATTGAGAATTGAGGATGAGGGCTGAGGGTTGAGGATTGAGGTTTGAGGACTGAGAACTGAGGATTGAGGATTGAGAATTGAGGATTGAGGATTGAGGATTGAAGATTGAGGATTGGGTATTGAGGATTGAAGAATGAGGATTGAGGATTGAGGTTTGAGGATTGAGGATTGAGGATTGAAGATTGAGGATTGAAGATTGAGGATTGGGTACTGAGGATTGATGAGTGAGGATTGAGGATTGAGGATTGAGGATTGACGATTGAGGATTGAGGATTGAGGATTGAGGATTGAGGATTGAGGATTGACGATTGAGGATTGAAGACTGAGGATTGAGGATTGAGGATTGAGGATTGAGGATTGAAGATTGAGGATTGGGTACTGAGGATTGACGAATGAGGATTGAGCATTGAGGATTGAGGATTGAGGATTGAGGATTGAGGATTGAGGATTGAGGATTGAGGATTGAGTATTGAGGATTGAGGGTTGAAGATTGAGGATGAGGGCTGAGGGTTGAGGATTGAGGTTTGAGGACTGAGGACTGAAGATTGAGGATTGAGAATTGAGGATTGAGGATTGAGGATTGAAGATTGAGGATTGGGTACTGAGGATTGAGAATGAGGATTGAGGATTGAGAATTGAGGATTGAGGATTGAAGATTGAGTATTGAGGATTGAAGACTGACGATTGAGGATTGAGGATTGAGGATTGAGGATTGTGAATTGAAGATTGAGAATTGAGGATTGAATATTGAGGATTGAGGTTTGAGGACTGAGGATTGATGATTGAGGATTGAGGATTGAGGATTGAGGATTGATGGTTGAGGATTGAGGATAGAGGACTGAGGATTGAGGACTGATTATTGAGGATTGAGGATTGAGGATTGGGGATTGAGGATTGAGGATTTAGGTTTGAGGACTGAGGACTGAGGATTGAGGATTGAGGATTGAGGATTGAAGATTCAGTATTGGGGATTGAAGATTGGGAATTGAGGATTGAGGACTGAGGATTGAGGACTGAGGATTGAGGATTGAGAATTGAGGATTCAGAATTGAGGATGGAAGATTGAGGATTGGGTATTGAGTATTGAAGAATGAGGATTGATGATTGAGGATTGAGGATTGAGGATTGAGGATTGAAGATTGAGGATTGGGTACTGAGGATTGAAGAATGAGGATTGAGGATTGAGGATTGAGGATTGAGGATTGAAGATTGAGTATTGAGGATTGAAGATTGACGATTGAGGATTGAGGATTGAGGATTGAGGATTGAGCATTGAGTAATGAGTGTTGAGGGTTGAGTGATGAGAATTGATGTTTGTGGATAGAGGTTTGAAGATTGCAGATTGAGTATTGAGTATTGAAAACTGTGAATTGAGGGTGTTCTATTGAGAATTGAGGATTGACAACTGATTGTTGAGGACTGAGGGCCGCAGATTGAGGATTCAGGATTGAGGATTCAGAATTGAGGTTTGAGGACTGAGGATTGAGGATTGAAGATTGAGTATTGAAGATTGAAGATTGAGGATTGCGGATTGAGGATTGGGGATTGAGGATGAGGGCTGAGGGTAGAGGATTGAGGTTTGAGGACGGAGGACTGAGAATTGAGGATTGAGAATTGAGGATTGAGGATTGAGGATTGAAGATTGTGGATCGGGTATTGAGGATTGAAGAATGAGGATTGAGGATAGAGGATTGAGGATTGAGTGTTGAGGATTGAAGGTTGAGTATTGAGGGTTGAAGACTGACGATTGAGGATTGAGGATTGAGGATTGAGAATTGAGGATTGACGATTGAAGGTTGGGTATTGAGGATTGAAGATTGCGGATTGAGGATTGGGGATTGAGGATTGAGGATTGAAGATTGAGGATTGGGGACTGAGTGTTGAGGGTTGAGTTGTGAGAATTGATGTTTTTGGATAGAGGTTTGAAGATTGCAGATTGAGTATTGAGTATTGAAAACTGTGAATTGATGATATTATATTGAGGATTGAGGATTGACAGCTGATTGTTGAGGTCTGAGGTCTGAAGACTGAGGATTCAGGATTGAGGATACAGGGTTGAGGTTTGAGGACTGAGGATTGAGGATTGAGGATTGAGGATTGAGGATTGAGGATTGAGGATTGAACACTGAGGATTGAGGTTTGAGGATGAGGGCTGAGGGTTGAGGATTGAGGTTTGAGGACTGAGGACTGAGGATCAAGTATTGAGAATTGAGGATTGGGGATTGTGGATTGAAGATTGAGGACTGGGTATTGAGGATTGAAGACTGACGATTGAGGATTGAGGATTGAGGATTGAGGTTTGAGGATGAGGGCTGAGGGTTGAGGATTGAGGTTTGAGGACTGAGGACTGAGGATCAAGGATTGAGAATTGAGGATTGGGGATTGTGGATTGTAGATTGAGGACTGGGTATTGAGGATTGAAGACTGACGATTGAGGATTGAGGATTGAGGATTGAGGATTGAAGATTGAGTATTGACGATTGAAGATTGAGGATTGAGGATTGAGGATTGAGGATTGAGGATTGAAGATTGAGGATAGGGGACTGAGTGTTGAGTGTTGCGTGATGAGAATTGATGCTTGTGGATAGAGATTTGAAGATTGCAAATTGAGTATTGCGTATTGAAAACTCTGAACTGAGGATATTCTATTGAGGATTGAGGATTGACAACTGATTGTTGAGGACAGAGTGCTGAAGATTGAGGATTCAGGATTGAGGATTCAGGATTGTGGTTTCAGGACTGAGGATTGAGGATTGAGGATTGAGGATTGAGGATTGAGGATTGAGGATTGAGGATTGAGGATTGAAGATTGAGGATTGGGTATTGAGGAATGAACATCGCGGATTGAGGATTGAGGATTGAAGACTGAGGATTGAGGATTGAAGATAGAATATTGCTGATTGAAGTTTGAGGATTGAGGGTTGAGGGTTGTCGATTGAGGGCGAGGATTGAGGGCTGAGAATTGATGTTTGAGGTCTGAGGATTGAGGATTGTGGATGGAGAATTGAGGATTGAGGATCGAGGATTGAAGATTGAGGATAGGGTATTGACGATTGAAGAATGAGGATTGAGGATTGAGGATTGAGGAATGAGGATTGAAGATTCAGTATTGAGGATTGAAGATTGAGGATTGAGGATTGAGTATTGAGGATTGAGTGTTGTGTATCGAGGACGAGGACTGAGGGTTGAGTATTGATGTCTGAGGTCTGAGGATTGAGGATTGAGGATTGAGAATTGAGGATTGAGGATTGAAGACTGAGGATTGAAGACTGAGGATTGAGGATTGAGGATGAGGGCTGAGCGTTGAGGATTGAGGTTTGAGGACTGAGGACTGAGGATCGAGGATTGAGAATTGAGGATTCAGGATTGAGTATTGAGGATTGAGGATTGGGTATTGAGGATTGAAGAATGAGGATTGAGGATTGATGATTGAGGATTGAAGATGGAGGATTGAGGATTGATGATCAGGGCTGAGAGTCGAGGATTAAGGATTGAGGACTCAGGACTGAGGATTGAGGATTGAGAGTTGAGGATTCAGGATTGAGGATTGAGGGTTGCGTATTGAAGATTGCGGATTGATGATTGAGGATTGAAGATTGAGTATTGAGGATTGAAGGCTGAGGATTGAGGATTGAGGATTGAGGATTGAGGATTGACTATGAGGGCTGAGGATTGAGGATTGAGGTTTGAGGACTGAGGCCTGAGGATTGAGGATTGAGAATTGAGGATTCAGGATTGAGGATTGAAGATTGAGGATTGCAGATTGAGGATTGGGTATCGAGGATTGAAGATTGAGCATTGAGGATTGAGGATTGAGGATTGAAGATTGAGTATTGAGGGTTGAATTCTGACGATTGAGGATTGAGGATTGAGCATTGAGGATTGAGGATTGAGGATTGAGGATTGAAGATTGAGGATTGGGTATTGACGATTGAACATTGAGGATTGAGGATTGAGGATAGAGGATTGAGGATTGAGGATTGAGGATTGAAGATTGAGTATTGAGGATTGAAGATTGAGGATTGAGGATTGAGGATTGAGGATTGAGGATTGAAGATTGAGGACGAGGGCTGAGGGTTGAGGATTGAGGATTGAGGACTGAGGGCTGAGGATTGAGGGTTGAGAATTGAGGATTGAGGGCTGAGGATTGAGGATTGTGAATGTGGGCTCAGGGCTGAGGATTGAGGTTTGAGTATAGAATCCTGAGAATTCAGAATATTCTATTGAGTATTGAGAATTGAGGATTCATGGTTGAGTATTGAGGATTGAGGATTGAGGATTGAGGATTGAGTATTGAAGATTGAGGACTGAGGATTGAGGATTGAGGCTTGAAAATTGAGGATTGAGGTTTGAGGATTGAAGATTGCGTATTCAGGATTGAGGATTGAGGATTGAGGATTGAGGATTGAGGAATGAGTATTGAGGATTGAAGATTGAGGATTGGGGACTGAGTGTTGAAGATTGAGGATTGAGGATTGAGTATTGAGGATTGAGGATTGAGAATTGAGAATTGAGGATGAGAACTGAGGGTTGAGGATTGAGGTTATAGGAATGAGTGTTGAGGATTGAGCATTGAGGATTGAGGATTGAGGATTGAAGATTGAGTATTGAGGATTGAAGATTGAGGATTGAGGATTGAGTATTGAGGATTGAGGATTGAAGATTGAGGATTGGGGACTGAGTGTTGAGGGTTGAGTGATGAGAATTGATGTTTGTGGATAGAGATTTGAAGATTGTCGATTGAGTATTGAGTATTGAAAACTGTGAATTGGTGATATTCTATTGAGGATTGAGGATTGGCAACTGATTGTTGAGGTATGAGGTCTGAAGATTGAGGATTCAGGATTGAGGATTCAGGATTGAGGTTTGAGGACTGAGGATTGAGGATTGAGGATTGAGGACTGAGGACTGAGGATCGAGGATTGAGAATTGAGGATTGAGGATTGAGGATTGAGGATTGAGTATTGAAGATTGAGTATTGAGGATTGAAGACAGACGATTGAGGATTGAGGATTGAAGATTGAGGATTGAGGATTGAGGATTGAAGATTGAGTATTGAGAATTGAAGATTGAGGATTGAGGAGTGAGGATTGAGGATTGAGGATTGAGGATTGAGGATTGAGGATTGAGGATTGAAGAAAGAGTATTGAGGATTGAAGATTGAGTATTGGGGATTGAGGATTGAGGATTGAGTACTGAAGATAGAGGATGAGGGCTGAGGGTTGAGGATTGAGGTTTGAGGACTGAGGGCTTAGGATTGAGGTTTGAGGATTGAGGATTGAGGATTGAGGATTGTGAATGAGGGCTCAGGGTTGAGGGTTGAGTGATGAGAATTGAGCTTGTGGATAGAGATTTGAAGAATACAGATTGAGTATTGAGTATTGAAAACTGTGAATTGATGATACTCTATTGAGGATTGAGGATTGACAACAGATTGTTGAGGTCTGAGGACTGAAGACTGAGGATTCAGGATTGAGGATTCAGGATTGACGTTTGAGGACTGAGGATTGATGATTGAGGATTGAGGCTTGAGGATTGAGGATTGAGGGTTGAAGATGGAGGATTGAGGATTGATGATCAGGGCTGGGAGTTGAGGATTGAGGTTTGAGGACTCAGGACTGAGGATTGAGGATTGAGAGCTGAGGATTCAGGATTGAGGATTGAGGGTTGCGTATTGAAGATTTCGGATTGATGATTGAGGATTGAAGACTGAGGATTGAGGTTTGAGGATGAGGGCTGAGGATTGACGATTGAGGTTTGAGGACTGAGGACTGAGAATCAAGGATTGAGAATTGAGGATTGAGGATTGTGGATTGAAGATTGAGGACTGGGTATAGAGGATTGAAGATTGAGGATTGTGTACTGAGGATTGAAGAATGAGGATTGAGGATTGAGGATTGAGTATTGAGGATTGAAGAAAGAGTATTGTGGATTGAAGATTGAGGATTGGGGAGTGAGGATTGAGGATTGAGGATTGAAGATTGAGGACGAGGGCTGAGGGTTGAGGATTGAGGATTGAGGACTGAGGGCTGAGGATTGAGGATTGAGAATTGAGGATTGAGCGTTGAGGATTGAGGATTGTGAATGTGGGCTCATGGCTGAGGATTGAGGTTTGAGTATAGAATCCTGAGAATTCAGAATATTCTATTGAGTATTGAGAATTGAGGATTGATGGCTGAGTATTGAGGATTGAGGATTGAGGACTGAGGATTGAGTATTGAAGATTGAGGATTGATGATTGAGTATTGAGGATTGAGAATTGAGGATTGAGGTTTGAGGTTTGAGGATGAGGGCTGAGGGTTGAGGATTGAGGTCTGTGGACTGAGGACTGAGGGTCAAGGATTGAGAATTGAGGATTGAGGATTGTGGATTGAAGATTGAGGACTGGGTATAGAGGATTGAAGAATGAGGATTGAGAATTGAGGATTGAGGATTGAGGATTGAGGATTGAGGATTGAAGATTGAGTATTGAGGATTGAAGACTGACGATTGAGGATTGTGGATTGAGGATTGAGTATTGAGGATTGAGGATTGAAGATTGAGTATTGAGGATTGAAGATTGAGGACTGAGGATTGAGGTTTGAGGACTGAGGACTGAGGATCAAGGATTGAGAATTGAGGATTGAGGATTGTGGATTGAAGATTGAGGACTGGGTATAGAGGATTGAAGAATGAGGATTGAGAATTGAGGATTGAGGATTGAGGATTGAGGATTGAGGATTGATGATTGAGTATTGAGGATTGAAGACTGACGATTGAGGATTGAGGATTGAGGATTGAGGATTGAGGATTGAGGATTGATGATTGAGTATTGAGGATTGAAGATTGAGGATTGAGGGTTGAGGATTGAGGATTGAGTATTGAAGTTTGAGGATGAGGGCTGAGGGTTGAGGATTGAGGCTTGAGGACTGAGGGCTGAGGATTGAGGATTGAGAATTGAGGATTGAGGTTTGAGGATTGAAGATTGAGGATTGAGTATTGAGGATTGAAGATTGAGGATTGAGGATTGAGGATTGAGGATTGACGACGAGGTCTGAGGGTTGAGGATTGAGGTTTGATGACTGAGGACTGAGGATTGAGGATTGAGAATTGAGGACTGAGGATTGAGGATTGAAAATAGAGGATTGGGTATTGAGAATTGAGGAATGAGGATTGAGGATTGAGGAATGAGGGTTGAGGAATGAAGACTGAGGATTGAGGATTGAGGATTGAGGGTTGAAGATTGAGTATTGAGGACTGTAGGTTGAGGATTGAGGATTGAGGATTGAGGATTGAGGATTGAAGATTGAGGATTGGCGACTGAGTGTTGAGGGTTGGGTGATGAGAATTGATGTTTGTGGATAGAGATTTGATGACTGCAGACTGAGTATTGCGTATTGAAGACTCTGAACTGATGATATTCTATTGAGGATTGAGAATTGACAGCTGATTGTTGAGGTCTGAGGTCTGAAGATTGAGGATTCAGGGTTGAGGATACAGGATTGAGGTTTGAGGACTGAGGATTGAGGATTGAGGATTGAGGATTGAGGATTGAGGATTGAAGACTGAGGATTGAGGATTGAGGATGAGGGCTGAGCGTTGAGGATTGAGGTTTGAGGACTGAGGACTGGGGATCGAGGATTGAGAATTGAGGATTGAGGATTGAGAATTGAGGATTGAGGATTAAGGATTGAATATTGAAGATTGAAGATTGAGGATTGGGGACTGAGGATTGAAGATTGATGATTGAGGATTGAGTATTGAGGATTGAGGATTGAGGATTGAGGATTCAGTATTGAGGATTGAAGATTGAGAATTGAGGGTTGAGGATTGTGCATTGAGGACTGAGTGTTGAGGGTTGAGTGATGAGAACTGGTGATTGTGGATAGTGTTTTGAAGATTGCAGATTGAGTATTGAGTATTGAAAACTGTCAATTGAGGATATTCTATTGAGGATTGAGGATTGACAACTGATTGTTGATGACTGAGGGCTGAAGATTGAGGATTCGGGAATGAGGATTCCGAATTGAGGTTCGAGGACTGAGGATTGAGGATTGAAGATTGAGTATTGAGGATCGAAGAATGAGGATTGAGGATTGAGGATTGAGGATTGAGGATTGAAGGTTGAGTATTGAGGATTGAAGGTTGACGATTGAGGATTGAGGATTGAGGATTGAAGATTGAGGATTGGGGACTGAGTGTTGAGGGTTGAGTGATGAGAATTGAGCTTGTGGATAGAGATTTGAAGAATGCAGATTGAGTATTGAGTATTGAAAACTGTGAATTGATGATATTCTATTGACGATTGAGGATTGACATCTGATTGTTGAGGTCTGAGGACTGAAGACTGAGGATTCAGGATTGAGGATTCAGGATTGACGTTTGAGGACTGAGGATTGAGGATTAAGGATTGAGGCTTGAGGATTGAGGATTGAGGGTTGAAGATGGAGGATTGAGGATTGATGACCAGGGCTGAGAGTTGAGGATTGAGGATTGAGGGCTTAGGACTGAGGATTGAGGATTGAGGGTTGAGGATTCAGGATTGAGGATTGAGGGTTGCGTATTGAAGATTGCGGATTGATGATTGAGGATTGAAGATTGAGTATTGAGGATTGAAGGCTGAGGATTCAGGATTGAGGATTGAGGAGTGACGATGAGGGCTGAGGGTTGAGGATTGAGGTTTGAGGACTGAGGCCTGAGGATTGAGGATTGAGAATTGAGGATTCAGGATTGAGGATTGAAGATTGAGGATTGGGTATTGAGGATTGAAGAATGAGGATTGAGGATTGAGGATTGAGGACTGAGGATTGAGGATTGAGGATTCAAGATTGAGGATTGGGTTTTGAGGATTGAAGAATGAGGATTGAGGATTGAGGATTGAGGATTGAAGAAAGAGTATTGTGGATTGAAGATTGAGGATTGAGGATTGAGTATTGAGGATTGAGGATTGAGTATTGAAAACTTTGGATTGAGGATATTCTATTGAGGATTGAGGATTGACAACTGATTGTTAAGGACTGAGGGCCGAAGATTGCGGATTAAGGATTGAGGATTCAGAATTGAGGTTTGAGGACTGAGGATTGAGGATTGAAGATTGAGTATTGAGGATTGAATGTTGAGGATTGAGGATTGAGGATTGAGGATTGACGATGAGGGCTGAGGGTTGAGGATTGAGGTTTGAGGACTGAGGCCTGAGGATTGAGGATTGAGAATTGAGGATTCAGGATTGAGGATTGAAGATTGAGGGTTGGGTATTGAGGATTGAAGAATGAGGATTGAGGATTGAGGATTGAAGAATGAGGATTGAGGATTGAGGATTGAGGATTGAGGATTGAGGAATGAAAATTGAGGATTGAGGATTGAGGACTGAGGATTGAAGATTGAGTATTGACGGTTGAAGATTGAGGATTGAGGATTGAGGATTGAGGATTGAGGATTGAGGATTGAAGATTGAGGATTGGGTATTGAGGATTGAACATTGAGTATTGAGGATTGAGGATTGAAGATTGAGGATTGAGGATTGAAGATAGAATATTACTGATTGAAGTTGGAGAATTGAGGATTGAGGGTTGTCGATTGAGGACGAGGATTGAGGGCTAAGTATTGATGTTTGAGGTCTGAGGATTGAGGATTGTGGATGGAGAATTGAGGATTGAGGATTGAGGATTGAAGATTGAGGATTGGGTATTGAGGATTGGAGAATGATGATTGAGGATTGAGGATTGAGGATTGAGGATTGAGGATTGAAGATTGAGGATTGGGTACTGAGGATTGAAGAATGAGTATTGAGGATTGAGGATTGAGGATTGAGGATTGATGATTGAGTATTGAGGATTGAAGATTGACGATTGAGGATTGAGGATTGAGGATTGAGGAATGAACATTGAGGACTGAGTGTTGAGGGTTGAGTGATGAGGATTGATGTTTGTGGATAGAGGCTTGAAGATTGCAGATTGAGTATTGAGTATTGAAAACTGTGAATTCAGGATATTCTATTGAGAATTGAGGATTGACAACTGATTGTAGAGGACTGAGGGCCGAAGATTGAGGGTTCAGGATTGAGAATTCAGAATTGAGGTTTGAGGACTGAGGATTGAGGATTGAGGATTGAAGATTGAGTATTGAAGATTGAACATTGAGGATTGCGGATTGAGGATTGAGGATTGAGAATGAGGGCTGAGGGTTGAGGATTGAGGTTTGAGGACCGAGGACTGAGGATTGAGGATTCAGAATTGAGGATTGAGGATTGAGGATTGATGATTTTGGATTGGGTATTGAGGATTGAAGAATGAGGATTGAGGATTGAGGATTAAGGATTGAGTGTTGAGGATTGAATGTTGAGTATTGAAGGTTGAAGACTGACGATTGAGGATTGAGGATTGAGGTTTGAGAATTGAGGACTGAGGATTGAAGGTTGAGTATTGAGGATTGAAGATTGACGATTGAGGATTGAGGATTGAGGATTGAGGATTGAAGATTGAGGATTGGGGACTGAGTGTTGAGGGTTGAGTTGTGAGAATTGATGTTTTTGGATAGAGGTTTGAAGATTGCAGATTGAGTATCGATTATTGAAAACTGTGAATTGATGATATTATATTGAGGATTGAGGATTGACAGCTGATTGTTGAGGTCTGAGGTCTGAAGATGGAGGATTCAGGATTGAGGATACAGGATTGAGGTTTGAGGACTGAGTATTCAGGATTGAGGATTGAGGATTGAGGATTGAGGATTGAGGATTGAGTATTGAGGATTGAAGATTGAGGATTGGGGACTGAGTGTTGTAGATTGAGGATTGAGGATTGAGTATTGAGGATTGAGGATTGAGAATTGAAGATTCGGTATTGAGGATTGAAGATTGAGAATTGAGGATAGAGGATTGAGCATTGAGGACTGTGCGTTGAGGGTTGAGTGATGAGAATTGATGATTGTGGATAGAGGTTTGAAGATTGCAGATTGAGTATTTAGTATTGAAGACTGTGAATTGAGGATATTCTATTGAGGATTTAGGATTGACAACTGATTGTAGATGACTGAGGGCTGAAGATTGAGGATTCAGGAATGAGGATTCAGAATTGAGGATTCAGAACTGAGGTTTGAGGACAGATGATTGAGGATTGAGGATTGAGGATTGAGGATTGAGGATTGAAGATTGAGGATTGGGTACTGAGGATTGAAGAATGAGGATTGAGGATTGAGGATTGATGATTGAGTATTGAGGATTGAAGATAGACGATTGAGGATTGAGGATTGAGGATTGAGGAATGAACATTGAGGACTGAGTGTTGAGGGTTGAGTGATGAGGATTGATGTTTGTGGATAGAGGTTTGAAGATTGCAGATTGAGTATTGAGTATTGAAAACTGTGAATTCAGGATATTCTATTGAGAATTGAGGATTGACAACTGATTGTTGAGGACTGAGGGCCGAAGATTGAGGGTTCAGGATTGAGGATTCAGAATTGAGGTTTGAGGACTGAGGATTGAGGATTGAGGATTGAAGATTGAGTATTGAAGATTGAACATTGAGGATTGCGGATTGAGGATTGAGGATTGAGGATGAGGGCTGAGGGTTGAGGATTGAGGTTTGAGGACCGAGGACTGAGGATTGAGGATTCAGAATTGAGGATTGAGGATTGATTATTTTGGATTGGGTATTGAGGATTGAAGAATGAGGATTGAGGATTGAGGATTAAGGATTGAGTGTTGAGGATTGAAGGTTGAGTATTGAAGGTTGAAGACTGACGATTGAGGATTGAGGATTGAGGATTGAGAATTGAGGACTGAGGATTGAAGGTTGAGTATTGAGGATTGAAGATTGACGATTGAGGATTGAGGATTGAGGATTGAGGATTGAAGATTGAGGATTGGGGACTGAGTGTTGAGGGTTGAGTTGTGAGAATTGATGTTTTTGGATAGAGGTTTGAAGATTGCAGATTGAGTATTGATTATTGAAAACTGTGAATTGATGATATTATATTGAGGATTGAGGATTGACAGCTGATTGTTGAGGTCTGAGGTCTGAAGATTGAGGATTCAGGATTGAGGATACAGGATTGAGGTTTGAGGACTGAGTATTCAGGATTGAGGATTGAGGATTGAGGATTGAGGATTGAGGATTGAGTATTGAGGATTGAAGATTGAGGATTGGGGACTGAGTGTTGTAGATTGAGGATTGAGGATTGAGGATAGGGGACTGAGTGTTGAGGGTTGAGTGTTGAGAATTGATGTTTGTGGATAGAGATTGGAAGATTGCAAATTGAGTATTGCGTATTGAAAACTCTGAACTGAGGATATTCAATTGAGGATTGAGGATCGACAACTGATTGTTGAGGACAGAGTGCTGAAGATTGAGGATTCAGGTTTGAGGACTCAGGATTATGGTTTCAGGACTGATGATTGAGGATTGAGGATTGAGGATTGAGGATTGAGGATTGAGGATTGAGGATTGAGGATTGAAGATTGAGGATTGGGTATTGAGGATTGAACATTGAGGATTGAGGATTGAGGATTGAAGATTGAGGATTGAGGATTGAAGATAGAATATTACTGATTGAAGTTTGAGAATTGAGGATTGAGGGTTGTCGATTGAGTACGAGGATTGAGGGCTGAGTATTGATGTTTGAGGTCTGAGGATTGAGGATTGTGGATGGAGAATTGAGGATTGAGGATTGAGGATTGAAGATTGAGGATTGGGTATTGAGGATTGGAGAATGATGATTGAGGATTGAGGATTGAGGATTGAGGATTGAGGATTGAAGATTGAGGATTGGGTACTGAGGATTGAAGAATGAGTATTGAGGATTGAGGATTGAGGATTGAGGATTGATGATTGAGTATTGAGGATTGAAGGTTGACGATTGAGGATTGAGGATTGAGGATTGAGGAATGAACATTGAGGACTGAGTGTTGAGGGTTGAGTGATGAGGATTGATGTTTGTGGATAGAGGCTTGAAGATTGCAGATTGAGTATTGAGTATTGAAAACTGTGAATTCAGGATATTCTATTGAGAATTGAGGATTGACAACTGATTGTAGAGGACTGAGGGCCGAAGATTGAGGGTTCAGGATTGAGAATTCAGAATTGAGGTTTGAGGACTGAGGATTGAGGATTGAGGATTGAAGATTGAGTATTGAAGATTGAACATTGAGGATTGCGGATTGAGGATTGAGGATTGAGGATGAGGGCTGAGGGTTGAGGATTGAGGTTTGAGGACCGAGGACTGAGGATTGAGGATTCAGAATTGAGGATTGAGGATTGAGGATTGATGATTTTGGATTGGGTATTGAGGATTGAAGAATGAGGATTGAGGATTGAGGATTAAGGATTGAGTGTTGAGGATTGAAGGTTGAGTATTGAAGGTTGAAGACTGACGATTGAGGATTGAGGATTGAGGTTTGAGAATTGAGGACTGAGGATTGAAGGTTGAGTATTGAGGATTGAAGATTGACGATTGAGGATTGAGGATTGAGGATTGAGGATTGAAGATTGAGGATTGGGGACTGAGTGTTGAGGGTTGAGTTGTGAGAATTGATGTTTTTGGATAGAGGTTTGAAGATTGCAGATTGAGTATCGATAATTGAAAACTGTGAATTGATGATATTATATTGAGGATTGAGGATTGACAGCTGATTGTTGAGGTCTGAGGTCTGAAGATTGAGGATTCAGGATTGAGGATACAGGATTGAGGTTTGAGGACTGAGTATTCAGGATTGAGGATTGAGGATTGAGGATTGAGGATTGAGTATTGAGGATTGAAGATTGAGGATTGGGGACTGAGTGTTGTAGATTGAGGATTGAGGATTGAGTATTGAGGATTGAGGATTGAGAATTGAAGATTCGGTATTGAGGATTGAAGATTGAGAATTGAGGATAGAGGATTGAGCATTGAGGACTGTGCGTTGAGGGTTGAGTGATGAGAATTGATGATTGTGGATAGAGGTTTGAAGATTGCAGATTGAGTATTGAGTATTGAAAACTGTGAATTGATGATATTATATTGAGGATTGAGGATTGACAGCTGATTGTTGAGGTCTGAGGTCTGAAGACTGAGGATTCAGGATTGAGGATACAGGGTTGAGGTTTGAGGACTGAGGATTGAGGATTGAGGATTGAGGATTGAGGATTGAGGATTGAGGATTGAACACTGAGGATTGAGGTTTGAGGATGAGGGCTGAGGGTTGAGGATTGAGGTTTGAGGACTGAGGACTGAGGATCAAGTATTGAGAATTGAGGATTGGGGATTGTGGATTGAAGATTGAGGACTGGGTATTGAGGATTGAAGACTGACGATTGAGGATTGAGGATTGAGGATTGAGGTTTGAGGATGAGGGCTGAGGGTTGAGGATTGAGGTTTGAGGACTGAGGACTGAGGATCAAGGATTGAGAATTGAGGATTGGGGATTGTGGATTGTAGATTGAGGACTGGGTATTGAGGATTGAAGACTGACGATTGAGGATTGAGGATTGAGGATTGAGGATTGAAGATTGAGTATTGACGATTGAAGATTGAGGATTGAGGATTGAGGATTGAGGATTGAGGATTGAAGATTGAGGATAGGGGACTGAGTGTTGAGTGTTGCGTCATGAGAATTGATGCTTGTGGATAGAGATTTGAAGATTGCAAATTGAGTATTGCGTATTGAAAACTCTGAACTGAGGATATTCTATTGAGGATTGAGGATTGACAACTGATTGTTGAGGACAGAGTGCTGAAGATTGAGGATTCAGGATTGAGGATTCAGGATTGTGGTTTCAGGACTGAGGATTGAGGATTGAGGATTGAGGATTGAGGATTGAGGATTGAGGATTGAGGATTGAGGATTGAAGATTGAGGATTGGGTATTGAGGAATGAACATCGCGGATTGAGGATTGAGGATTGAAGATTGAGGATTGAGGATTGAAGATAGAATATTGCTGATTGAAGTTTGAGGATTGAGGGTTGAGGGTTGTCGATTGAGGGCGAGGATTGAGGGCTGAGAATTGATGTTTGAGGTCTGAGGATTGAGGATTGTGGATGGAGAATTGAGGATTGAGGATCGAGGATTGAAGATTGAGGATAGGGTATTGACGATTGAAGAATGAGGATTGAGGATTGAGGATTGAGGAATGAGGATTGAAGATTCAGTATTGAGGATTGAAGATTGAGGATTGAGGATTGAGTATTGAGGATTGAGTGTTGTGTATCGAGGACGAGGACTGAGGGTTGAGTATTGATGTCTGAGGTCTGAGGATTGAGGATTGAGGATTGAGAATTGAGGATTGAGGATTGAAGACTGAGGATTGAAGACTGAGGATTGAGGATTGAGGATGAGGGCTGAGCGTTGAGGATTGAGGTTTGAGGACTGAGGACTGAGGATCGAGGATTGAGAATTGAGGATTCAGGATTGAGTATTGAGGATTGAGGATTGGGTATTGAGGATTGAAGAATGAGGATTGAGGATTGATGATTGAGGATTGAAGATGGAGGATTGAGGATTGATGATCAGGGCTGAGAGTCGAGGATTAAGGATTGAGGACTCAGGACTGAGGATTGAGGATTGAGAGTTGAGGATTCAGGATTGAGGATTGAGGGTTGCGTATTGAAGATTGCGGATTGATGATTGAGGATTGAAGATTGAGTATTGAGGATTGAAGGCTGAGGATTGAGGATTGAGGATTGAGGATTGAGGATTGACTATGAGGGCTGAGGATTGAGGATTGAGGTTTGAGGACTGAGGCCTGAGGATTGAGGATTGAGAATTGAGGATTCAGGATTGAGGATTGAAGATTGAGGATTGCAGATTGAGGATTGGGTATCGAGGATTGAAGATTGAGCATTGAGGATTGAGGATTGAGGATTGAAGATTGAGTATTGAGGGTTGAATTCTGACGATTGAGGATTGAGGATTGAGGATTGAGGATTGAGGATTGAGGATTGAGGATTGAGGATTGAAGATTGAGGATTGGGTATTGACGATTGAACATTGAGGATTGAGGATTGAGGATAGAGGATTGAGGATTGAGGATTGAGGATTGAAGATTGAGTATTGAGGATTGAAGATTGAGGATTGAGGATTGAGGATTGAGGATTGAGGATTGAAGATTGAGGACGAGGGCTGAGGGTTGAGGATTGAGGATTGAGGACTGAGGGCTGAGGATTGAGGGTTGAGAATTGAGGATTGAGGGCTGAGGATTGAGGATTGTGAATGTGGGCTCAGGGCTGAGGATTGAGGTTTGAGTATAGAATCCTGAGAATTCAGAATATTCTATTGAGTATTGAGAATTGAGGATTCATGGTTGAGTATTGAGGATTGAGGATTGAGGATTGAGGATTGAGTATTGAAGATTGAGGACTGAGGATTGAGGATTGAGGCTTGAAAATTGAGGATTGAGGTTTGAGGATTGAAGATTGCGTATTCAGGATTGAGGATTGAGGATTGAGGATTGAGGATTGAGGAATGAGTATTGAGGATTGAAGATTGAGGATTGGGGACTGAGTGTTGAAGATTGAGGATTGAGGATTGAGTATTGAGGATTGAGGATTGAGAATTGAGAATTGAGGATGAGAACTGAGGGTTGAGGATTGAGGTTATAGGAATGAGTGTTGAGGATTGAGCATTGAGGATTGAGGATTGAGGATTGAAGATTGAGTATTGAGGATTGAAGATTGAGGATTGAGGATTGAGTATTGAGGATTGAGGATTGAAGATTGAGGATTGGGGACTGAGTGTTGAGGGTTGAGTGATGAGAATTGATGTTTGTGGATAGAGATTTGAAGATTGTCGATTGAGTATTGAGTATTGAAAACTGTGAATTGGTGATATTCTATTGAGGATTGAGGATTGGCAACTGATTGTTGAGGTATGAGGTCTGAAGATTGAGGATTCAGGATTGAGGATTCAGGATTGAGGTTTGAGGACTGAGGATTGAGGATTGAGGATTGAGGACTGAGGACTGAGGATCGAGGATTGAGAATTGAGGATTGAGGATTGAGGATTGAGGATTGAGTATTGAAGATTGAGTATTGAGGATTGAAGACAGACGATTGAGGATTGAGGATTGAAGATTGAGGATTGAGGATTGAGGATTGAAGATTGAGTATTGAGAATTGAAGATTGAGGATTGAGGAGTGAGGATTGAGGATTGAGGATTGAGGATTGAGGATTGAGGATTGAGGATTGAAGAAAGAGTATTGAGGATTGAAGATTGAGTATTGGGGATTGAGGATTGAGGATTGAGTACTGAAGATAGAGGATGAGGGCTGAGGGTTGAGGATTGAGGTTTGAGGACTGAGGGCTTAGGATTGAGGTTTGAGGATTGAGGATTGAGGATTGAGGATTGTGAATGAGGGCTCAGGGTTGAGGGTTGAGTGATGAGAATTGAGCTTGTGGATAGAGATTTGAAGAATACAGATTGAGTATTGAGTATTGAAAACTGTGAATTGATGATACTCTATTGAGGATTGAGGATTGACAACAGATTGTTGAGGTCTGAGGACTGAAGACTGAGGATTCAGGATTGAGGATTCAGGATTGACGTTTGAGGACTGAGGATTGATGATTGAGGATTGAGGCTTGAGGATTGAGGATTGAGGGTTGAAGATGGAGGATTGAGGATTGATGATCAGGGCTGGGAGTTGAGGATTGAGGTTTGAGGACTCAGGACTGAGGATTGAGGATTGAGAGCTGAGGATTCAGGATTGAGGATTGAGGGTTGCGTATTGAAGATTTCGGATTGATGATTGAGGATTGAAGACTGAGGATTGAGGTTTGAGGATGAGGGCTGAGGATTGACGATTGAGGTTTGAGGACTGAGGACTGAGAATCAAGGATTGAGAATTGAGGATTGAGGATTGTGGATTGAAGATTGAGGACTGGGTATAGAGGATTGAAGATTGAGGATTGTGTACTGAGGATTGAAGAATGAGGATTGAGGATTGAGGATTGAGTATTGAGGATTGAAGAAAGAGTATTGTGGATTGAAGATTGAGGATTGGGGAGTGAGGATTGAGGATTGAGGATTGAAGATTGAGGACGAGGGCTGAGGGTTGAGGATTGAGGATTGAGGACTGAGGGCTGAGGATTGAGGATTGAGAATTGAGGATTGAGCGTTGAGGGTTGAGGATTGTGAATGTGGGCTCATGGCTGAGGATTGAGGTTTGAGTATAGAATCCTGAGAATTCAGAATATTCTATTGAGTATTGAGAATTGAGGATTGATGGCTGAGTATTGAGGATTGAGGATTGAGGACTGAGGATTGAGTATTGAAGATTGAGGATTGATGATTGAGTATTGAGGATTGAGAATTGAGGATTGAGGTCTGAGGTTTGAGGATGAGGGCTGAGGGTTGAGGATTGAGGTCTGTGGACTGAGGACTGAGGGTCAAGGATTGAGAATTGAGGATTGAGGATTGTGGATTGAAGATTGAGGACTGGGTATAGAGGATTGAAGAATGAGGATTGAGAATTGAGGATTGAGGATTGAGGATTGAGGATTGAGGATTGAAGATTGAGTATTGAGGATTGAAGACTGACGATTGAGGATTGTGGATTGAGGATTGAGTATTGAGGATTGAGGATTGAAGATTGAGTATTGAGGATTGAAGATTGAGGACTGAGGATTGAGGTTTGAGGACTGAGGACTGAGGATCAAGGATTGAGAATTGAGGATTGAGGATTGTGGATTGAAGATTGAGGACTGGGTATAGAGGATTGAAGAATGAGGATTGAGAATTGAGGATTGAGGATTGAGGATTGAGGATTGAGGATTGATGATTGAGTATTGAGGATTGAAGACTGACGATTGAGGATTGAGGATTGAGGATTGAGGATTGAGGATTGAGGATTGATGATTGAGTATTGAGGATTGAAGATTGAGGATTGAGGGTTGAGGATTGAGGATTGAGTATTGAAGTTTGAGGATGAGGGCTGAGGGTTGAGGATTGAGGCTTGAGGACTGAGGGCTGAGGATTGAGGATTGAGAATTGAGGATTGAGGTTTGAGGATTGAAGATTGAGGATTGAGTATTGAGGATTGAAGATTGAGGATTGAGGATTGAGGATTGAGGATTGACGACGAGGTCTGAGGGTTGAGGATTGAGGTTTGATGACTGAGGACTGAGGATTGAGGATTGAGAATTGAGGACTGAGGATTGAGGATTGAAAATAGAGGATTGGGTATTGAGAATTGAGGAATGAGGATTGAGGATTGAGGAATGAGGGTTGAGGAATGAAGACTGAGGATTGAGGATTGAGGATTGAGGGTTGAAGATTGAGTATTGAGGACTGTAGGTTGAGGATTGAGGATTGAGGATTGAGGATTGAGGATTGAAGATTGAGGATTGGCGACTGAGTGTTGAGGGTTGGGTGATGAGAATTGATGTTTGTGGATAGAGATTTGATGACTGCAGACTGAGTATTGCGTATTGAAGACTCTGAACTGATGATATTCTATTGAGGATTGAGAATTGACAGCTGATTGTTGAGGTCTGAGGTCTGAAGATTGAGGATTCAGGGTTGAGGATACAGGATTGAGGTTTGAGGACTGAGGATTGAGGATTGAGGATTGAGGATTGAGGATTGAGGATTGAAGACTGAGGATTGAGGATTGAGGATGAGGGCTGAGCGTTGAGGATTGAGGTTTGAGGACTGAGGACTGGGGATCGAGGATTGAGAATTGAGGATTGAGGATTGAGAATTGAGGATTGAGGATTAAGGATTGAATATTGAAGATTGAAGATTGAGGATTGGGGACTGAGGATTGAAGATTGATGATTGAGGATTGAGTATTGAGGATTGAGGATTGAGGATTGAGGATTCAGTATTGAGGATTGAAGATTGAGAATTGAGGGTTGAGGATTGTGCATTGAGGACTGAGTGTTGAGGGTTGAGTGATGAGAACTGGTGATTGTGGATAGTGTTTTGAAGATTGCAGATTGAGTATTGAGTATTGAAAACTGTCAATTGAGGATATTCTATTGAGGATTGAGGATTGACAACTGATTGTTGATGACTGAGGGCTGAAGATTGAGGATTCGGGAATGAGGATTCCGAATTGAGGTTCGAGGACTGAGGATTGAGGATTGAAGATTGAGTATTGAGGATCGAAGAATGAGGATTGAGGATTGAGGATTGAGGATTGAGGATTGAAGGTTGAGTATTGAGGATTGAAGGTTGACGATTGAGGATTGAGGATTGAGGATTGAAGATTGAGGATTGGGGACTGAGTGTTGAGGGTTGAGTGATGAGAATTGAGCTTGTGGATAGAGATTTGAAGAATGCAGATTGAGTATTGAGTATTGAAAACTGTGAATTGATGATATTCTATTGACGATTGAGGATTGACATCTGATTGTTGAGGTCTGAGGACTGAAGACTGAGGATTCAGGATTGAGGATTCAGGATTGACGTTTGAGGACTGAGGATTGAGGATTAAGGATTGAGGCTTGAGGATTGAGGATTGAGGGTTGAAGATGGAGGATTGAGGATTGATGACCAGGGCTGAGAGTTGAGGATTGAGGATTGAGGGCTTAGGACTGAGGATTGAGGATTGAGGGTTGAGGATTCAGGATTGAGGATTGAGGGTTGCGTATTGAAGATTGCGGATTGATGATTGAGGATTGAAGATTGAGTATTGAGGATTGAAGGCTGAGGATTCAGGATTGAGGATTGAGGAGTGACGATGAGGGCTGAGGGTTGAGGATTGAGGTTTGAGGACTGAGGCCTGAGGATTGAGGATTGAGAATTGAGGATTCAGGATTGAGGATTGAAGATTGAGGATTGGGTATTGAGGATTGAAGAATGAGGATTGAGGATTGAGGATTGAGGACTGAGGATTGAGGATTGAGGATTGAAGATTGAGGATTGGGTTTTGAGGATTGAAGAATGAGGATTGAGGATTGAGGATTGAGGATTGAAGAAAGAGTATTGTGGATTGAAGATTGAGGATTGAGGATTGAGTATTGAGGATTGAGGATTGAGTATTGAAAACTTTGGATTGAGGATATTCTATTGAGGATTGAGGATTGACAACTGATTGTTAAGGACTGAGGGCCGAAGATTGCGGATTAAGGATTGAGGATTCAGAATTGAGGTTTGAGGACTGAGGATTGAGGATTGAAGATTGAGTATTGAGGATTGAATGTTGAGGATTGAGGATTGAGGATTGAGGATTGACGATGAGGGCTGAGGGTTGAGGATTGAGGTTTGAGGACTGAGGCCTGAGGATTGAGGATTGAGAATTGAGGATTCAGGATTGAGGATTGAAGATTGAGGGTTGGGTATTGAGGATTGAAGAATGAGGATTGAGGATTGAGGATTGAAGAATGAGGATTGAGGATTGAGGATTGAGGATTGAGGATTGAGGAATGAAAATTGAGGATTGAGGATTGAGGACTGAGGATTGAAGATTGAGTATTGACGGTTGAAGATTGAGGATTGAGGATTGAGGATTGAGGATTGAGGATTGAGGATTGAAGATTGAGGATTGGGTATTGAGGATTGAACATTGAGTATTGAGGATTGAGGATTGAAGATTGAGGATTGAGGATTGAAGATAGAATATTACTGATTGAAGTTGGAGAATTGAGGATTGAGGGTTGTCGATTGAGGACGAGGATTGAGGGCTAAGTATTGATGTTTGAGGTCTGAGGATTGAGGATTGTGGATGGAGAATTGAGGATTGAGGATTGAGGATTGAAGATTGAGGATTGGGTATTGAGGATTGGAGAATGATGATTGAGGATTGAGGATTGAGGATTGAGGATTGAGGATTGAAGATTGAGGATTGGGTACTGAGGATTGAAGAATGAGTATTGAGGATTGAGGATTGAGGATTGAGGATTGATGATTGAGTATTGAGGATTGAAGATTGACGATTGAGGATTCAGGATTGAGGATTGAGGAATGAACATTGAGGACTGAGTGTTGAGGGTTGAGTGATGAGGATTGATGTTTGTGGATAGAGGCTTGAAGATTGCAGATTGAGTATTGAGTATTGAAAACTGTGAATTCAGGATATTCTATTGAGAATTGAGGATTGACAACTGATTGTAGAGGACTGAGGGCCGAAGATTGAGGGTTCAGGATTGAGAATTCAGAATTGAGGTTTGAGGACTGAGGATTGAGGATTGAGGATTGAAGATTGAGTATTGAAGATTGAACATTGAGGATTGCGGATTGAGGATTGAGGATTGAGAATGAGGGCTGAGGGTTGAGGATTGAGGTTTGAGGACCGAGGACTGAGGATTGAGGATTCAGAATTGAGGATTGAGGATTGAGGATTGATGATTTTGGATTGGGTATTGAGGATTGAAGAATGAGGATTGAGGATTGAGGATTAAGGATTGAGTGTTGAGGATTGAATGTTGAGTATTGAAGGTTGAAGACTGACGATTGAGGATTGAGGATTGAGGTTTGAGAATTGAGGACTGAGGATTGAAGGTTGAGTATTGAGGATTGAAGATTGACGATTGAGGATTGAGGATTGAGGATTGAGGATTGAAGATTGAGGATTGGGGACTGAGTGTTGAGGGTTGAGTTGTGAGAATTGATGTTTTTGGATAGAGGTTTGAAGATTGCAGATTGAGTATCGATTATTGAAAACTGTGAATTGATGATATTATATTGAGGATTGAGGATTGACAGCTGATTGTTGAGGTCTGAGGTCTGAAGATTGAGGATTCAGGATTGAGGATACAGGATTGAGGTTTGAGGACTGAGTATTCAGGATTGAGGATTGAGGATTGAGGATTGAGGATTGAGGATTGAGTATTGAGGATTGAAGATTGAGGATTGGGGACTGAGTGTTGTAGATTGAGGATTGAGGATTGAGTATTGAGGATTGAGGATTGAGAATTGAAGATTCGGTATTGAGGATTGAAGATTGAGAATTGAGGATAGAGGATTGAGCATTGAGGACTGTGCGTTGAGGGTTGAGTGATGAGAATTGATGATTGTGGATAGAGGTTTGAAGATTGCAGATTGAGTATTTAGTATTGAAGACTGTGAATTGAGGATATTCTATTGAGGATTTAGGATTGACAACTGATTGTAGATGACTGAGGGCTGAAGATTGAGGATTCAGGAATGAGGATTCAGAATTGAGGATTCAGAACTGAGGTTTGAGGACAGATGATTGAGGATTGAGGATTGAGGATTGAGGATTGAGGATTGAAGATTGAGGATTGGGTACTGAGGATTGAAGAATGAGGATTGAGGATTGAGGATTGATGATTGAGTATTGAGGATTGAAGATAGACGATTGAGGATTGAGGATTGAGGATTGAGGAATGAACATTGAGGACTGAGTGTTGAGGGTTGAGTGATGAGGATTGATGTTTGTGGATAGAGGTTTGAAGAATGCAGATTGAGTATTGAGTATTGAAAACTGTGAATTGATGATATTCTATTGACGATTGAGGATTGACATCTGATTGTTGAGGTCTGAGGACTGAAGACTGAGGATTCAGGATTGAGGATTCAGGATTGACGTTTGAGGACTGAGGATTGAGGATTAAGGATTGAGGCTTGAGGATTGAGGATTGAGGGTTGAAGATGGAGGATTGAGGATTGATGACCAGGGCTGAGAGTTGAGGATTGAGGATTGAGGGCTTAGGACTGAGGATTGAGGATTGAGGGTTGAGGATTCAGGATTGAGGATTGAGGGTTGCGTATTGAAGATTGCGGATTGATGATTGAGGATTGAAGATTGAGTATTGAGGATTGAAGGCTGAGGATTCAGGATTGAGGATTGAGGAGTGACGATGAGGGCTGAGGGTTGAGGATTGAGGTTTGAGGACTGAGGGTTGAGGATTGAGGATTGAGAATTGAGGATTCAGGATTGAGGATTGAAGATTGAGGATTGGGTATTGAGGATTGAAGAATGAGGATTGAGGATTGAGGATTGAGGACTGAGGATTGAGGATTGAGGATTGAAGATTGAGGATTGGGTTTTGAGGATTGAAGAATGAGGATTGAGGATTGAGGATTGAGGATTGAAGAAAGAGTATTGTGGATTGAAGATTGAGGATTGAGGATTGAGTATTGAGGATTGAGGATTGAGTATTGAAAACTTTGGATTGAGGATATTCTATTGAGGATTGAGGATTGACAACTGATTGTTAAGGACTGAGGGCCGAAGATTGCGGATTAAGGATTGAGGATTCAGAATTGAGGTTTGAGGACTGAGGATTGAGGATTGAAGATTGAGTATTGAGGATTGAATGTTGAGGATTGAGGATTGAGGATTGAGGATTGACGATGAGGGCTGAGGGTTGAGGATTGAGGTTTGAGGACTGAGGCCTGAGGATTGAGGATTGAGAATTGAGGATTCAGGATTGAGGATTGAAGATTGAGGGTTGGGTATTGAGGATTGAAGAATGAGGATTGAGGATTGAGGATTGAAGAATGAGGATTGAGGATTGAGGATTGAGGATTGAGGATTGAGGAATGAAAATTGAGGATTGAGGATTGAGGACTGAGGATTGAAGATTGAGTATTGACGGTTGAAGATTGAGGATTGAGGATTGAGGATTGAGGATTGAGGATTGAGGATTGAAGATTGAGGATTGGGTATTGAGGATTGAACATTGAGTATTGAGGATTGAGGATTGAAGATTGAGGATTGAGGATTGAAGATAGAATATTACTGATTGAAGTTGGAGAATTGAGGATTGAGGGTTGTCGATTGAGGACGAGGATTGAGGGCTAAGTATTGATGTTTGAGGTCTGAGGATTGAGGATTGTGGATGGAGAATTGAGGATTGAGGATTGAGGATTGAAGATTGAGGATTGGGTATTGAGGATTGGAGAATGATGATTGAGGATTGAGGATTGAGGATTGAGGATTGAGGATTGAAGATTGAGGATTGGGTACTGAGGATTGAAGAATGAGTATTGAGGATTGAGGATTGAGGATTGAGGATTGATGATTGAGTATTGAGGATTGAAGATTGACGATTGAGGATTCAGGATTGAGGATTGAGGAATGAACATTGAGGACTGAGTGTTGAGGGTTGAGTGATGAGGATTGATGTTTGTGGATAGAGGCTTGAAGATTGCAGATTGAGTATTGAGTATTGAAAACTGTGAATTCAGGATATTCTATTGAGAATTGAGGATTGACAACTGATTGTAGAGGACTGAGGGCCGAAGATTGAGGGTTCAGGATTGAGAATTCAGAATTGAGGTTTGAGGACTGAGGATTGAGGATTGAGGATTGAAGATTGAGTATTGAAGATTGAACATTGAGGATTGCGGATTGAGGATTGAGGATTGAGAATGAGGGCTGAGGGTTGAGGATTGAGGTTTGAGGACCGAGGACTGAGGATTGAGGATTCAGAATTGAGGATTGAGGATTGAGGATTGATGATTTTGGATTGGGTATTGAGGATTGAAGAATGAGGATTGAGGATTGAGGATTAAGGATTGAGTGTTGAGGATTGAATGTTGAGTATTGAAGGTTGAAGACTGACGATTGAGGATTGAGGATTGAGGTTTGAGAATTGAGGACTGAGGATTGAAGGTTGAGTATTGAGGATTGAAGATTGACGATTGAGGATTGAGGATTGAGGATTGAGGATTGAAGATTGAGGATTGGGGACTGAGTGTTGAGGGTTGAGTTGTGAGAATTGATGTTTTTGGATAGAGGTTTGAAGATTGCAGATTGAGTATCGATTATTGAAAACTGTGAATTGATGATATTATATTGAGGATTGAGGATTGACAGCTGATTGTTGAGGTCTGAGGTCTGAAGATTGAGGATTCAGGATTGAGGATACAGGATTGAGGTTTGAGGACTGAGTATTCAGGATTGAGGATTGAGGATTGAGGATTGAGGATTGAGGATTGAGTATTGAGGATTGAAGATTGAGGATTGGGGACTGAGTGTTGTAGATTGAGGATTGAGGATTGAGTATTGAGGATTGAGGATTGAGAATTGAAGATTCGGTATTGAGGATTGAAGATTGAGAATTGAGGATAGAGGATTGAGCATTGAGGACTGTGCGTTGAGGGTTGAGTGATGAGAATTGATGATTGTGGATAGAGGTTTGAAGATTGCAGATTGAGTATTTAGTATTGAAGACTGTGAATTGAGGATATTCTATTGAGGATTTAGGATTGACAACTGATTGTAGATGACTGAGGGCTGAAGATTGAGGATTCAGGAATGAGGATTCAGAATTGAGGATTCAGAACTGAGGTTTGAGGACAGATGATTGAGGATTGAGGATTGAGGATTGAGGATTGAGGATTGAAGATTGAGGATTGGGTACTGAGGATTGAAGAATGAGGATTGAGGATTGAGGATTGATGATTGAGTATTGAGGATTGAAGATAGACGATTGAGGATTGAGGATTGAGGATTGAGGAATGAACATTGAGGACTGAGTGTTGAGGGTTGAGTGATGAGGATTGATGTTTGTGGATAGAGGTTTGAAGATTGCAGATTGAGTATTGAGTATTGAAAACTGTGAATTCAGGATATTCTATTGAGAATTGAGGATTGACAACTGATTGTTGAGGACTGAGGGCCGAAGATTGAGGGTTCAGGATTGAGGATTCAGAATTGAGGTTTGAGGACTGAGGATTGAGGATTGAGGATTGAAGATTGAGTATTGAAGATTGAACATTGAGGATTGCGGATTGAGGATTGAGGATTGAGGATGAGGGCTGAGGGTTGAGGATTGAGGTTTGAGGACCGAGGACTGAGGATTGAGGATTCAGAATTGAGGATTGAGGATTGATTATTTTGGATTGGGTATTGAGGATTGAAGAATGAGGATTGAGGATTGAGGATTAAGGATTGAGTGTTGAGGATTGAAGGTTGAGTATTGAAGGTTGAAGACTGACGATTGAGGATTGAGGATTGAGGATTGAGAATTGAGGACTGAGGATTGAAGGTTGAGTATTGAGGATTGAAGATTGACGATTGAGGATTGAGGATTGAGGATTGAGGATTGAAGATTGAGGATTGGGGACTGAGTGTTGAGGGTTGAGTTGTGAGAATTGATGTTTTTGGATAGAGGTTTGAAGATTGCAGATTGAGTATTGATTATTGAAAACTGTGAATTGATGATATTATATTGAGGATTGAGGATTGACAGCTGATTGTTGAGGTCTGAGGTCTGAAGATTGAGGATTCAGGATTGAGGATACAGGATTGAGGTTTGAGGACTGAGTATTCAGGATTGAGGATTGAGGATTGAGGATTGAGGATTGAGGATTGAGTATTGAGGATTGAAGATTGAGGATTGGGGACTGAGTGTTGTAGATTGAGGATTGAGGATTGAGGATAGGGGACTGAGTGTTGAGGGTTGAGTGTTGAGAATTGATGTTTGTGGATAGAGATTGGAAGATTGCAAATTGAGTATTGCGTATTGAAAACTCTGAACTGAGGATATTCAATTGAGGATTGAGGATCGACAACTGATTGTTGAGGACAGAGTGCTGAAGATTGAGGATTCAGGTTTGAGGACTCAGGATTATGGTTTCAGGACTGATGATTGAGGATTGAGGATTGAGGATTGAGGATTGAGGATTGAGGATTGAGGATTGAGGATTGAAGATTGAGGATTGGGTATTGAGGATTGAACATTGAGGATTGAGGATTGAGGATTGAAGATTGAGGATTGAGGATTGAAGATAGAATATTACTGATTGAAGTTTGAGAATTGAGGATTGAGGGTTGTCGATTGAGTACGAGGATTGAGGGCTGAGTATTGATGTTTGAGGTCTGAGGATTGAGGATTGTGGATGGAGAATTGAGGATTGAGGATTGAGGATTGAAGATTGAGGATTGGGTATTGAGGATTGGAGAATGATGATTGAGGATTGAGGATTGAGGATTGAGGATTGAGGATTGAAGATTGAGGATTGGGTACTGAGGATTGAAGAATGAGTATTGAGGATTGAGGATTGAGGATTGAGGATTGATGATTGAGTATTGAGGATTGAAGGTTGACGATTGAGGATTGAGGATTGAGGATTGAGGAATGAACATTGAGGACTGAGTGTTGAGGGTTGAGTGATGAGGATTGATGTTTGTGGATAGAGGCTTGAAGATTGCAGATTGAGTATTGAGTATTGAAAACTGTGAATTCAGGATATTCTATTGAGAATTGAGGATTGACAACTGATTGTAGAGGACTGAGGGCCGAAGATTGAGGGTTCAGGATTGAGAATTCAGAATTGAGGTTTGAGGACTGAGGATTGAGGATTGAGGATTGAAGATTGAGTAATGAAGATTGAACATTGAGGATTGCGGATTGAGGATTGAGGATTGAGGATGAGGGCTGAGGGTTGAGGATTGAGGTTTGAGGACCGAGGACTGAGGATTGAGGATTCAGAATTGAGGATTGAGGATTGAGGATTGATGATTTTGGATTGGGTATTGAGGATTGAAGAATGAGGATTGAGGATTGAGGATTAAGGATTGAGTGTTGAGGATTGAAGGTTGAGTATTGAAGGTTGAAGACTGACGATTGAGGATTGAGGATTGAGGTTTGAGAATTGAGGACTGAGGATTGAAGGTTGAGTATTGAGGATTGAAGATTGACGATTGAGGATTGAGGATTGAGGATTGAGGATTGAAGATTGAGGATTGGGGACTGAGTGTTGAGGGTTGAGTTGTGAGAATTGATGTTTTTGGATAGAGGTTTGAAGATTGCAGATTGAGTATCGATAATTGAAAACTGTGAATTGATGATATTATATTGAGGATTGAGGATTGACAGCTGATTGTTGAGGTCTGAGGTCTGAAGATTGAGGATTCAGGATTGAGGATACAGGATTGAGGTTTGAGGACTGAGTATTCAGGATTGAGGATTGAGGATTGAGGATTGAGGATTGAGTATTGAGGATTGAAGATTGAGGATTGGGGACTGAGTGTTGTAGATTGAGGATTGAGGATTGAGTATTGAGGATTGAGGATTGAGAATTGAAGATTCGGTATTGAGGATTGAAGATTGAGAATTGAGGATAGAGGATTGAGCATTGAGGACTGTGCGTTGAGGGTTGAGTGATGAGAATTGATGATTGTGGATAGAGGTTTGAAGATTGCAGATTGAGTATTTAGTATTGAAGACTGTGAATTGAGGATATTCTGTTGAGGATTTAGGATTGACAACTGATTGTAGATGACTGAGGGCTGAAGATTGAGGATTCAGGAATGAGGATTCAGAATTGAGGATTCAGAACTGAGGTTTGAGGACAGATGATTGAGGATTGAGGATTGAGGATTGAGGATTGAGGATTGAAGATTGAGGATTGGGTACTGAGGATTGAAGAATGAGGATTGAGGATTGAGGATTGAGGATTGAGGATTGATGATTGAGTATTGAGGATTGAAGATAGACGATTGAGGATTGAGGATTGAGGATTGAGGAATGAACATTGAGGACTGAGTGTTGAGGGTTGAGTGATGAGGATTGATGTTTGTGGATAGAGGTTTGAAGATTGCAGATTGAGTATTGAGTATTGAAAACTGTGAATTCAGGATATTCTATTGAGAATTGAGGATTGACAACTGATTGTTGAGGACTGAGGGCCGAAGATTGAGGGTTCAGGATTGAGGATTCAGAATTGAGGTTTGAGGACTGAGGATTGAGGATTGAGGATTGAAGATTGAGTATTGAAGATTGAACATTGAGGATTGCGGATTGAGGATTGAGGATTGAGGATGAGGGCTGAGGGTTGAGGATTGAGGTTTGGTTACCGAGGACTGAGGATTGAGGATTCAGAATTGAGGATTGAGGATTGATTATTTTGGATTGGGTATTGAGGATTGAAGAATGAGGATTGAGGATTGAGGATTAAGGATTGAGTGTTGAGGATTGAAGGTTGAGTATTGAAGGTTGAAGACTGACGATTGAGGATTGAGGATTGAGGATTGAGAATTGAGGACTGAGGATTGAAGGTTGAGTATTGAGGATTGAAGATTGACGATTGAGGATTGAGGATTGAGGATTGAGGATTGAAGATTGAGGATTGGGGACTGAGTGTTGAGGGTTGAGTTGTGAGAATTGATGTTTTTGGATAGAGGTTTGAAGATTGCAGATTGAGTATTGATTATTGAAAACTGTGAATTGATGATATTATATTGAGGATTGAGGATTGACAGCTGATTGTTGAGGTCTGAGGTCTGAAGATTGAGGATTCAGGATTGAGGATACAGGATTGAGGTTTGAGGACTGAGTATTCAGGATTGAGTATTGAGGATTGAGGATTGAGGATTGAGGATTGAGTATTGAGGATTGAAGATTGAGGATTGGGGACTGAGTGTTGTAGATTGAGGATTGAGGATTGAGTATTGAGGATTGAGGATTGAGAATTGAAGATTCGGTATTGAGGATTGAAGATTGAGAATTGAGGATAGAGGATTGAGCATTGAGGACTGTGCGTTGAGGGTTGAGTGATGAGAATTGATGATTGTGGATAGAGGTTTGAAGATTGCAGATTGAGTATTTAGTATTGAAGACTGTGAATTGAGGATATTCTATTGAGGATTTAGGATTGACAACTGATTGTAGATGACTGAGGGCTGAAGATTGAGGATTCAGGAATGAGGATTCAGAATTGAGGATTCAGAACTGAGGTTTGAGGACAGATGATTGAGGATTGAGGATTGAGGATTGAGGATTGAGGATTGAAGATTGAGGATTGGGTACTGACGATTGAAGAATGAGGATTGAGGATTGAGGATTGAGGATTGAGGATTGATGATTGAGTATTGAGGATTGAAGATTGACGATTGAGGATTGAGGATTGAGGGTTGAGGAATGAACATTGAGGACTGAGTGTTGAGGGTTGAGTGATGAGGATTGATGTTTGTGGATAGAGGTTTGAAGATTGCAGATTGAGTATTGAGTATTGAAAACTGTGAATTCAGGATATTCTATTGAGAATTGAGGATTGACAACTGATTGTTGAGGACTGAGGGCCGAAGATTGAGGGTTCAGGATTGAGGATTCAGAATTGAGGTTTGAGGACTGAGGATTGAGGATTGAGGATTGAAGATTGAGTATTGAAGATTGAACATTGAGGATTGCGGATTGAGGATTGAGGATTGAGGATGAGGGCTGAGGGTTGAGGATTGAGGTTTGAGGACCGAGGACTGAGGATTGAGGATTCAGAATTGAGGATTGAGGATTGATGATTTTGGATTGGGTATTGAGGATTGAAGAATGAGGATTGAGGATTGAGGATTAAGGATTGAGTGTTGAGGATTGAAGGTTGAGTATTGAAGGTTGAAGACTGACGATTGAGGATTGAGGATTGAGGATTGAGAATTGAGGACTGAGGATTGAAGGTTGAGTATTGAGGCTTGAAGATTGACGATTGAGGATTGAGGATTGAGGTTTGAGGATTGAAGATTGAGGATTGGGGACTGAGTGTTGAGGGTTGAGTTGTGAGAATTGATGTTTTTGGATAGAGGTTTGAAGATTGCAGATTGAGTATTGATTATTGAAAACTGTGAATTGATGATATTATATTGAGGATTGAGGATTGACAGCTGATTGTTGAGGTCTGAGGTCTGAAGATTGAGGATTCAGGATTGAGGATACAGGATTGAGGTTTGAGGACTGAGTATTCAGGATTGAGGATTGAGGATTGAGGATTGAGGATTGAGGATTGAGTATTGAGGATTGAAGATTGAGGATTGGGGACTGAGTGTTGTAGATTGAGGATTGAGGATTGAGCATTGAGGATTGAGGATTGAGCATTGAGGATTGAGGATTGAGAATTGAAGATTCGGTATTGAGGATTGAAGATTGAGAATTGAGGATAGAGGATTGAGCATTGAGAACTGTGCGTTGAGGGTTGAGTGATGAGAATTGATGATTGTGGATAGAGGTTTGAAGATTGCAGATTGAGTATTTAGTATTGAAGACTGTGAATTGAGGATATTCTATTGAGGATTTAGGATTGACAACTGATTGTAGATGACTGAGGGCTGAAGATTGAGGATTCAGGAATGAGGATTCAGAATTGAGGATTCAGAACTGAGGTTTGAGGACAGATGATTGAGGATTGAGGATTGAGGATTGAGGATTGAGGATTGAAGATTGAGGATTGGGTACTGAGGATTGAAGAATGAGGATTGAGGATTGAGGATTGAGGATTGAGGATTGATGATTGAGTATTGAGGATTGAAGATTGACGATTGAGGATTGAGGATTGAGGATTGAGGAATGAACATTGAGGACTGAGTGTTGAGGGTTGAGTGATGAGGATTGATGTTTGTGGATAGAGGTTTGAAGATTGCAGATTGAGTATTGAGTATTGAAAACTGTGAGTTCAGGATATTCTATTGAGAATTGAGGATTGACAACTGATTGTTGAGGACTGAGGGCCGAAGATTGAGGGTTCAGGATTGAGGATTCAGAATTGAGGTTTGAGGACTGAGGATTGAGGATTGAGGATTGAAGATTGAGTATTGAAGATTGAACATTGAGGATTGAGGATTGATGATTTTGGATTGGGTATTGAGGATTGAAGAATGAGGATTGAGGATTGAGGATTAAGGATTGAGTGTTGAGGATTGAAGGTTGAGTATTGAAGGTTGAAGACTGACGATTGAGGATTGAGGATTGAGGATTGAGAATTGAGGACTGAGGATTGAAGGTTGAGTATTGAGGATTGAAGATTGACGATTGAGGATTGAGGATTGAGGATTGAGGATTGAAGATTGAGGATTGGGGACTGAGTGTTGAGGGTTGAGTTGTGAGAATTGATGTTTTTGGATAGAGGTTTGAAGATTGCAGATTGAGTATTGATTATTGAAAACTGTGAATTGATGATATTATATTGAGGATTGAGGATTGACAGCTGATTGTTGAGGTCTGAGGTCTGAAGATTGAGGATTCAGGATTGAGGATACAGGATTGAGGTTTGAGGACTGAGTATTCAGGATTGAGGATTGAGGATTGAGGATTGAGGATTGAGGATTGAGTATTGAGGATTGAAGATTGAGGATTGGGGACTGAGTGTTGTAGATTGAGGATTGAGGATTGAGTATTGAGGATTGAGGATTGAGAATTGAAGATTCGGTATTGAGGATTGAAGATTGAGAATTGAGGATAGAGGATTGAGCATTGAAGACTGTGCGTTGAGGGTTGAGTGATGAGAATTGATGATTGTGGATAGAGGTTTGAAGATTGCAGATTGAGTATTTAGTATTGAAGACTGTGAATTGAGGATATTCTATTGAGGATTTAGGATTGACAACTGATTGTAGATGACTGAGGGCTGAAGATTGAGGATTCAGGAATGAGGATTCAGAATTGAGGATTCAGAACTGAGGTTTGAGGACAGATGATTGAGGATTGAGGATTGAAGATGGAGGATTGAGTATTGAGGATTGAAGATTGAGGATTGAGGATTGAGGATTGAGGATTGACGACGAGGTCTGAGGGTTGAGGATTGAGGTTTGATGACTGAAGACTGAGGATTGAGGATTGAGAATTGAGGATTGAGGATTGAGGATTGAAAATAGAGGATTGGGTATTGAGAATAGAGGAATGAGGATTGAGGATTGAGGAACGAGGATTGAGGAATGAAGATTGAGGATTGGGGATTGAGGATTGAGGGTTGAAGATTGAGTATTGAGGATTGTAGGTTGAGGATTGAGGATTGAGGATTGAGGATTGAGGATTGACGATTGAGGATTGGGGACTGAATGTTGAGGGTTGGGTGATGAGAATTGATGTTTGTGGATAGATATTTGAAGACTGCAGACTGAGTACTGCGTATTGAAGACTCTGAACTGATGATATTCTATTGAGGATTGAGGATTGACAACTGATTGTTGAGGACTGAGTGCTGAAGATTGAGGATTCAGGATTGAGGATTTAGGATTGTGGTTTGAGGACTGAGGATTGAGGATTGAGGATTGAGGATTGAGGATTGAGGATTGAGGATTGAGGATTGAGGATTGAGGATTGAGGATTGAGGATTGAGGATTGAGGATTGAATATTGAGGATTGGGGACTGAGTGTTGAGGGTTGAGTTGTGAGTATTTATGTTTGTGCATAGAGATTTGAAGATTGCAGATTGAGTATTGAGTATTGAAAACTGTGAATTGACGAGATTCCATTGAGGATTGAGGATTGACAGCTGATTGTTGTGGTCTGAGGTCTGAAGATTGAGGATTCAGGGTTGAGGATACAGGATTGAGGTTTGAGGACTGAGGATTGAGGATTGAGGATTGAGGATTGAGGATTGAAGATGGAGGATTGAGTATTGAGGATTGAAGATTGAGGATTGAGGATTGAGGATTGAGGATTGACCACGAGGTCTGAGGGTTGAGGATTGAGGATTGAGGATTGAGGATTGAGGATTGAGGATTGAAGATTGAGGATTGCGGATTGAGGATTGAGGATTGAGGATGAGGGCTGAGGGTTGAGGATTGAGGTTTGAGGACCGAGGACTGAGGATTGAGGATTCAGAATTGAGGATTGAGGATTGAGGATTGATGATTTTGGATTGGGTATTGAGGATTGAAGAATGAGGATTGAGGATTGAGGATTAAGGATTGAGTGTTGAGGATTGAAGGTTGAGTATTGAAGGTTGAAGACTGACGATTGAGGATTGAGGATTGAGGATTGAGAATTGAGGACTGAGGATTGAAGGTTGAGTATTGAGGATTGAAGATTGACGATTGAGGATTGAGGATTGAGGATTGAGGATTGAAGATTGAGGATTGGGGACTGAGTGTTGAGGGTTGAGTTGTGAGAATTGATGTTTTTGGATAGAGGTTTGAAGATTGCAGAATGAGTATTGATTAAAGAAAACTGTGAATTGATGATATTATATTGAGGATTGAGGATTGACAACTGATTGTTGAGGTCTGAGGTCTGAAGACTGAGGATTCGGGATTGAGGATTCAGGATTGACGTTTGAGGACTGAGTATTCAGGATTGAGGATAGAGGATTGAGGATTGAGGATTGACGGTTGAAGATGGAGGATTCAGGATTGATGATCAGGGCTGAGAGTTGAGGATTGAGGTTTGAGGACTCAGGACTGAGGATTGAGGATTGAGAATTGAGGATTCAGTATTGAGGATTGAGGGTTGAGAATTGAAGATTGCGGATTGATGATTGAGTATTGAAGGTTGAGGATTGAGGATTGAGAATAGAGGATTCAGGATTGAGGATTGAAGATTGAGGATTGGGTATTGAGGATTGAAGAATGAGGATTGAGGACTGAGGATTGAGGATTGAGGATTGAGGATTGAAGATTGAGGATTGGGTACTGAGGATTGAAGAATGAGGATTGAGGATTGAGGATTGAGGATTGAGGATTGAAGATTGAGGATTGGGGACTGAGTGTTGAGGGCTGAGTTGTGAGAATTGATGTTTGTGGATAGAGATTTGAAGATTGCAGATTGACTATTGAGTATTGAAAACTGTGAATTGACGATATTCTGTTGAGGATTGAGGATGGACAGCTGAATGTTGAGGTCTGAGGTCTGAAGATTGAGGATTCAGAATTGAGGATACAGGATTGAGGTTTGAGGACTGAGGATTGAGGATTGAAGATTGAGGATTGAGGATTGAGGATTCAGGATTAAAGACTGAGGATTGAGAATTGAGGATGAGGGCTGAGCGTTGAGGATTGAGGTTTGAGGACTGAGGACTGAGGATCGAGGATTGAGAATTGAGGATTGAGGATTGAGGATTGAAGCTTGAGGATTGGGTATAGAGGATTGAAGAATGAGGAATGAGGATTGAGGATTGAGGATTGAGGATTGTGGACTGAGGATTGAGGATTGAGAATTGAGGATTGAGGATTGAGGATTGAGGATTGGGTATTGAGGATTGGAGAATGATGATTGAGGATTGAGGATTGAGGATTGAGGATTGAGGATTGAAGATTGAGGATTGGGTACTGAGGATTGAAGAATGAGGATTGAGGATTGAGGATTGAGGATTGAGGATTGATGATTGAGTATTGAGGATTGAAGATTGACGATTGAGGATTGAGGATTAAAGCTTGAGGATTGGGCATAGAGGATTGAAGAATGAGGAATGAGGATTGAGGATTGAGGATTGAGGATTGAGGACTGAGGATTGAGGATTGAGAATTGAGGATTGAGGATTGAGGATTGAGGATTGGGTATTGAGGAATGGAGAATGATGATTGAGTATTGAGGATTGAAGATTGACGATTGAGGATTGAGGATTGAGGATTGAGGAATGAACATTGAGGACTGAGTGTTGAGGGTTGAGTGATGAGGATTGATGTTTGTGGATAGAGGTTTGAAGATTGCAGATTGAGTATTGAGTATTGAAAACTGTGAATTCAGGATATTCAATTGAGAATTGAGGATTGACAACTGATTGTTGAGGACTGAGGGCCGAAGATTGAGGGTTCAGGATTGAGGATTCAGAATTGAGGTTTGAGGACTGAGGATTGAGGATTGAGGATTGAAGATTGAGTATTGAAGATTGAACATTGAGGATTGCGGATTGAGGATTGAGGATTGAGGATGAGGGCTGAGGGTTGAGGATTGAGGTTTGAGGACCGAGGACTGAGGATTGAGGATTCAGAATTGAGGATTGAGGATTGAGGATTGATGATTTTGGATTGGGTATTGAGGATTGAAGAATGAGGATTGAGAATTGAGGACTGAGGATTGAAGGTTGAGGATTGAAGGTTGAGTATTGAAGGTTGAAGACTGACGATTGAGGATTGAGGATTGAAGATTGAGGATTGGGGACTGAGTGTTGAGGGTTGAGTTGTGAGAATTGATGTTTTTGGATAGAGGTTTGAAGATTGCAGATTGAGTATTGATTATTGAAAACTGTGAATTGATGATATTATATTGAGGATTGAGGATTGACAGCTGATTGTTGAGGTCTGAGGTCTGAAGATTGAGGATTCAGGATTGAGGATACAGGATTGAGGTTTGAGGACTGAGTATTCAGGATTGAGGATTGAGGATTGAGGATTGAGGATTGAGGATTGAGTATTGAAGATGGAGGATTGATGATTGAGGATTGAGGGTTGAGGATTCAGGATTGAGGGTTGAAGATAGAGGATTGGGTATTGAGGATTGAACATTGAGGATTGAGGATTGAGGATTGAGGATTGAGGATTGAGGATTGAGGATTGAGGATTGAGGATTGAGGATTGAGGATTGAGGATTGAGGATTGAGGATTGAAGATTGAAGATTGAATATTGCTGATTGAAGATTGAGGATTGAGGATTGAGGGTTGTGGATTGAGGACGAGGACTGAGGGCTGAGTATTGATGTTTGAGGTCTGAGGATTGAAGATTGAGGATTGAGAATTGAGGATTGAGGATTGAGGATTGAAGATTGATGATTGGGTATTGAGGATTGAAGAATGAGGATTGAGGATTGACGATTGAGGTTTGAGGATTGAAGAAAGTGTATTGAGGATTGAAGATTGAGGATTGGGGATTGAGGATTGAGGACTGAGGATTGAAGATTGAGGATGAGCGCTGAGGGTTGAGGATTGAGGTTTGAGGTCTGAGGGCTGAGGATTGAGGACTGAGAATTGAGTATTGAGGATTGAGGATTGAGGATTGTGAATGAGGGCTCAGGTTTGAGGATTGAGGTTTGAGTATAGAATCCTGAGAATTCAGGATATTCTATTGAGTATTGAGAATTGAGTATTGATGGTTGAGTATTGGGGATTGAGGATTGAGGATTGAGGATTGAGGATTGAGGACTGAGGATTGAAGATTGATCATTGACGATAGAGGATGAGGGCTGAGGATTGAGGATTGAGGTTTGAGGACTGAGGACTGAGGATCGGGGTTTGAGAATTGAGGATTCAGGATTGAGGATTGAGGATTGAGGATTGAAGATTGAGTATTGAGGATTGAAGACTGACGATTGAGGATTGAGGATTGAGGATTGAGGATTGAGGATTGAGGATTGAAGATTGAGTATAGAGGATTGAAGGTTGAGGATTGAGGATTGAGGATTGAGGATTGAGGAATGAAGTTTGAGGATGAGGGCTGATGGTTGAGGATTGAGGTTTGAGGACTGAGGGCTGAGGATTGAGGATTGAGAATTGAGGATTGAGGATTGAGGATAGCAGATTGAGGATTGGGTATCGAGGATTGAAGATTGAGCATTGAGGATTGAGGATTGAGGATTGAGTGTTGAGGATTGAAGATTGAGTATTGAGGGTTGAATGCTGACGATTGAGGATAGAGGATTGAGGATTGAGGATTGACGATTGAGGATTGAGGATTGAGGATTGAGGATTGAGGATTGAAGATTGAGGATTGGGTATTGACGATTGAGCATTGAGGATTGTGGATTGAGGATTGAGGATTGAGGATTGAGGATTGAGGATTGAAGATTGAGTATTGAGGATTGAAGATTGAGGATTGAGGATTGAGGATTGAGGATTGAGGATTGAAGATTGAGGACGAGGGCTGAGGGTTGAGGATTGAGGATTGAGGACTGAGGGCTGAGGATTGAGGATTGAGAATTGAGGATTGAGGGCTGAGGATTGAGGATTGTGAATGTGGGCCCGGGGCTGAGGATTGAGGTTTGAGTATAGAATCCTGAGAATTCAGAATATTCTATTGAGTATTGAGAATTGAGGATTCATGGTTGAGTATTGAGGATTGAGGATTGAGGATTGAGGATTGAGTATTGAAGATTGAGGACTGAGGATTGAGGATTGAGGCTTGAAAATTGAGGATTGATGTTTGAGGATTGAAGATTGAGTATTCAGTATTGAGGATTGAGGATTGAGGATTGAGGATTGAGGATTGAGGATTGAGGATCGAGGATTGAAGACTGAGGATTGAGGTTTGAGGATGAGGGCTGAGGATTGAGGTTTGAGGACTGAGGACTGAGAATCAAGGATTGAGAATTGAGGATTGAGGATTGTGGATTGAAGATTGAGGACTGGGTATAGAGGATTGAAGATTGAGGATTGTGTACTGAGGATTGAAGAATGAGGATTGAGGATTGAGGATTGAGTATTGAGGATTGAAGAAAGAGTATTGTGGATTGAAGATTGAGGATTGGGGAGTGAGGATTGAGGATTGAGGATTGAAGATTGAGGACGAGGGCTGAGGGTTGAGGATTGAGGATTGAGGACTGAGGGCTGAGGATTGAGGATTCAGAATTGAGGATTGAGGATTGAGGATTGATGATTTTGGATTGGGTATTGAGGATTGAAGAATGAGGATTGAGAATTGAGGACTGAGGATTGAAGGTTGAGGATTGAAGGTTGAGTATTGAAGGTTGAAGACTGACGATTGAGGATTGAGGATTGAAGATTGAGGATTGGGGACTGAGTGTTGAGGGTTGAGTTGTGAGAATTGATGTTTTTGGATAGAGGTTTGAAGATTGCAGATTGAGTATTGATTATTGAAAACTGTGAATTGATGATATTATATTGAGGATTGAGGATTGACAGCTGATTGTTGAGGTCTGAGGTCTGAAGATTGAGGATTCAGGATTGAGGATACAGGATTGAGGTTTGAGGACTGAGTATTCAGGATTGAGGATTGAGGATTGAGGATTGAGGATTGAGGATTGAGTATTGAAGATGGAGGATTGATGATTGAGGATTGACGGTTGAGGATTCAGGATTGAGGGTTGAAGATAGAGGATTGGGTATTGAGGATTGAACATTGAGGATTGAGGATTGAGGATTGAGGATTGAGGATTGAGGATTGAGGATTGAGGATTGAGGATTGAGGATTGAGGATTGAGGATTGAGGATTGAGGATTGAGGTTTGAGGATTGAGGATTGAAGATTGAAGATTGAATATTGCTGATTGAAGATTGAGGATTGAGGATTGAGGGTTGTGAATTGAGGACGAGGACTGAGGGCTGAGTATTGATGTTTGAGGTCTGAGGATTGAAGATTGAGGATTGAGAATTGAGGATTGAGGATTGAGGATTGAAGATTGATGATTGGGTATTGAGGATTGTGAATGAGGGCTCAGGTTTGAGGATTGAGGTTTGAGTATAGAATCCTGAGAATTCAGGATATTCTATTGAGTATTGAGAATTGAGTATTGATGGTTGAGTATTGGGGATTGAGGATTGAGGATTGAGGATTGAGGATTGAGGACTGAGGATTGAAGATTGATCATTGACGATAGAGGATGAGGGCTGAGGATTGAGGATTGAGGTTTGACGACTGAGGGCTGAGGATTGAGGATTGAGAATTGAGGATTGAGGATTGAGGATAGCAGATTGAGGATTGGGTATCGAGGATTGAAGATTGAGCATTGAGGATTGAGGATTGAGGATTGAGTGTTGAGGATTGAAGATTGAGTATTGAGGGTTGAATGCTGACGATTGAGGATAGAGGATTGAGGATTGAGGATTGACGATTGAGGATTGAGGATTGAGGATTGAGGATTGAGGATTGAAGATTGAGGATTGGGTATTGACGATTGAGCATTGAGGATTGTGGATTGAGGATTGAGGATTGAGGATTGAGGATTGAGGATTGAAGATTGAGTATTGAGTATTGAAGATTGAGGATTGAGGATTGAGGATTGAGGATTGAGGATTGAAGATTGAGGACGAGGGCTGAGGGTTGAGGATTGAGGATTGAGGACTGAGGGCTGAGGATTGAGGATTGAGAATTGAGGATTGAGGGCTGAGGATTGAGGATTGTGAATGTGGGCCCGGGGCTGAGGATTGAGGTTTGAGTATAGAATCCTGAGAATTCAGAATATTCTATTGAGTATTGAGAATTGAGGATTCATGGTTGAGTATTGAGGATTGAGGATTGAGGATTGAGGATTGAGTATTGAAGATTGAGGACTGAGGATTGAGGATTGAGGCTTGAAAATTGAGGATTGAGGTTTGAGGATTGAAGATTGAGTATTCAGTATTGAGGATTGAGGATTGAGGATTGAGGATTGAGGATTGAGGATTGAGGATCGAGGATTGAAGACTGAGGATTGAGGTTTGAGGATGAGGGCTGAGGATTGAGGTTTGAGGACTGAGGACTGAGAATCAAGGATTGAGAATTGAGGATTGAGGATTGTGGATTGAAGATTGAGGACTGGGTATAGAGGATTGAAGATTGAGGATTGTGTACTGAGGATTGAAGAATGAGGATTGAGGATTGAGGATTGAGTATTGAGGATTGAAGAAAGAGTATTGTGGATTGAAGATTGAGGATTGGGGAGTGAGGATTGAGGATTGAGGATTGAAGATTGAGGACGAGGGCTGAGGGTTGAGGATTGAGGATTGAGGACTGAGGGCTGAGGATTGAGGATTGAGAATTGAGGATTGAGGGTTGAGGATTGAGGATTGTGAATGTGGGCTCAGGGCTGAGGATTGAGGTTTGAGTATAGAATCCTGAGAATTCAGAATATTCTATTGAGTATTGAGAATTGAGGATTGATGGCTGAGTATTGAGGATTGAGGATTGAGGATTGAGGATTGAGAATTGAGGATTGAGGTTTGAGGTTTGAGGATGAGGGCTGAGGGTTGAGGATTGAGGTTTGTGGACTGAGGACTGAGGGTCAAGGATTGAGAATTGAGGATTGAGGATTGTGGATTGAAGATTGAGGACTGGGTATAGAGGATTGAAGAATGAGGATTGAGAATTGAGGATTGAGGATTGAGGATTGAGGATTGAGGATTGAGGATTGAGGATTGAGGATTGAGGATTGAAGACTGAGGATTGAGGATTGAGTATGAGGGCTGAGCGTTGAGGATTGAGGTTTGAGGACTGAGGACTGGGGATCGAGGATTGAGAATTGAGGATTGAGGATTGAGGATTGAGGATTGAGGATTAAGGATTGAATATTGAAGATTGAAGATTGAGGATTGGGGACTGAGGATTGAAGATTGAGGATTGAGGATTGAGTATTGAGGATTGAGGATTGAGGATTGAGGATTCACTATTGAGGATTGAAGATTGAGAATTGAGGGTTGAGGATTGTGCATTGAGGACTGAGTGTTGAGGGTTGAGTGATGAGAACCGGTGATTCTGGATAGTGTTTTGAAGATTGCAGATTGAGTATTGAGTATTGAAAACTGTCAATTGAGGATATTCTATTGAGGATTGAGGATTGACAACTGATTGTTGATGACTGAGGGCTGAAGATTGAGGATTCAGGAATGAGGATTCAGAATTGAGGTTCGAGGACTGAGGATTGAGGATTGAAGATTGAGTATTGAGGATTGAAGATTGAGGATTGAGGATTGAGGATAGAGGATTGAGGATGAGGGCTGAGGGTTGAGGACTGAGGTTTGAGGACTGAGGACTGAGGATTGAGGATTGAGAATTGAGAATTGAGGATTGAGGATTGAGGATTGAAGATTGAGGATTGGGTATTGAGGATTGAAGAATGAGGATTGAGGATTGAGGATTGAGGATTGAGGATTGAGGATTGAAGATTGAGGATTGGGGACTGAGTGTTGAGGGTTGAGTGATGAGAATTGATGTTTGTGGATAGAGATTTGAAGATTGCAGATTGAGTATTGAGTATTGAAAACTGTGAATTGACGATATTCTGTTGAAGATTGAGGATTGACAGCTGATTGTTGAGGTCTGAGGTCTGAAGATTGAAGATTCAGAATTGAGTATACAGGATTGAGGTTTGAGGACTGAGGATTGACGATTGAGGATTGAGGATTGAGGATTGAGGATTGAGGATTGAAGACTGAGGATTGAGAATTGAGAATGAGGGCTGAGCGTTGAGGATTGAGGTTTGAGGACTGAGGACTGAGGATCGAGGATTGAGAATTGAGGATTGAGGATTGAGGATTGAAGCTTGAGGATTGGGTATAGAGGATTGAAGAATGAGGATTGAGGATTGAGGATTGAGGATTGAGGATTGAGGATTGAGGATTGAGGATTGAGGATTGAAGATTGAAGATTGAGGATTGAGGATTGAGGGTTGTGGATTGAGGACGAGGACTGAGGGCTGAGTTTTGATGTTTGAGGTCTGAGGATTGAGGATTGAGGATTGAGAATTGAGGATTGAGGATTGAGGATTGAAGATTGACGATTGAGTATTGAAGCTTGAGGATGAGTGCTGAGGGTTGAGGATTGAGGTTTGAGGAGTGAGGGCTGAGCTTTGAGGATTGAGAATTGAGGATTGAGGATTGAGGATTGAGGATTGTGAATGAGGGCTCAGGGTTGAGGGTTGAGGTTTGAGTATAGAATCCTGAGAATTCAGGATATTGTATTGAGTATTGAAAATTGAGGATTGATGGTTGAGTATTGAGGATTGACGATTGCGGATTGAGGATTGAGCATTGAAGATTGAGGATTGATGATTGAGGATTGAGGATTGAGGATTGAGTATTGAGTACTGAGGATTGAAGATTGAGGATTGAGGATTGAGGATTGAGTATTGACGATTGAGGATTGAGGATTGAGGATTGAAGATTGAGGATTGAGGATTGAGGATTGAGGATTGAGGTTTGAGGATTGAGGATTGAGGATTGAAGATTGAGGATTGGGGACTGAGTGTTGAGGGTTGAGTGATGAGAATTGATGTTTGTGGATAGAGATTTGAAGATTGCCGATTGAGTATTGAGTATTGAAAACTGTGAATTGGTGATATTCTATTGAGGATTGAGGATTGGCAACTGATTGTTGAGGTATGAGGTCTGAAGATTGAGGATTCAGGATTGAGGATTCAGGATTGAGGTTTGAGGACTGAGGATTGAGGATTGAGGATTGAGGACTGAGGACTGAGGATCGAGGATTGAGAATTGAGGATTGAGGATTGAGGATTGAGGATTGAGTATTGAAGATTGAGTATTGAGGATTGAAGACTGACGATTGAGGATTGAGGATTGAAGATTGAGGATTGAGGATTGAGGATTGAAGATTGAGGATTGGGTATTGACCATTGAACATTGAGGATTGAGGATTGAGGATTGAGGATTGATGATCGAGGATTGAGGATTGAAGATAGAATATTGATGATTGAAGGTTGAGGATTGAGGATTGAGGGTTGTGGATTGAGGACGAGGACTGAGGGCTGAGTATTGATGTTTGAGGTCTGAGGATTGAGGATTGAGGATTGAGAACTGAGGACTGAGGATTGAGGATTGAAGATTGAGGATTGGGTATTGAGGATTGAAGAATGAGGATTGAGGATTGAGGATTGAGTATTGAAGAAAGAGTATTGAGGATTGAAGATTGAGTATTCGGGATTGAGGATTGAGGATTGAGGATTGAGGATTGAGGATTGAGTATTGAGGATTGAAGATTGAGGATTGGGGACTTAGGATTGAAGAATGTGGATTGAGGATTGAGTATTGAGGATTGAGGATTGAGGATTGAAGATTCAGTATTGAGGATTGAAGATTGAGAATTGAGGATTGAGGATTGAGCATTGAGGACTGAGTGTTGAGGGTAGAGTGATGAGAATTGATGATTGTGGATAGAGGTTTGAAGATTGCAGATTGAGTATTGAGTATTGAAAACTGTGAATTGAGGATATTCTATTGAGGATTGAGGATTGACAACTGATTGTCGATGACTGAGGGCTGAAGATTGAGAATTCAGGAATGAGGATTCAGAATTGAGGATTCAGAATTGAGGTTTGAGGACTGAGGATTGAGGATTGAACATTGAGTATTGAAGATTGAAGATTGAGGATTGAGGATTGAGGATTGAAGATTGAGGATTGGGTATTGAGGATTGAAGAATGGGGATTGAGGATTGAGGATTGAGGCTTGAGGATTGAGGATTGAAGATTGAGGATTGGGTATTGAGGATTGAAGAATGAGGATTGAGGATTGAGGATTGAGGATTGAGGATTGAGGATCGAAGATTGAGTATTGAGGGTTGAAGATTGACGACTGAGGATTGCGGATTCAGGATTGAGGATTGAACATTGAGGACTGAGTGTTGAGGGTTGAGTAATGGGAATTGTTGTTTGTGGACAAGGGTTTGAAGATTGCAGATTGAGTATTGAGTATTGAAAACTGTGAATTGAGGATATTCTATTGAGGATTGAGGATTGACAACTGATTGTTGATGACTGAGGGCTGAAGATTGAGGATTCAGGAATGCGGATTCAGAATTGAGGTTCGAGGTCTGAGGATTGAGGATTGAGGATTGAGAATTGTGGTTTGAGGGTTGAGGATTGAAGATTGAGGATTGTGTACTGAGGATTGAAGAATGAGGATTGAGGATTGAGGATTGAGTATTGAGGATTGAAGAAAGAGTATTGAGGATTGAGGATTGAGGACTGAGGATTGAGTATTGAAGATTGAGGATTGATGATTGAGGATTGAGGATTGAGAATTGAGGATTGAGGTTTGAGGATTGAAGATTGAGGATTCAGGATTGAGGATTGAGGATTGAGGATTGAGGATTGAGGATTCAGTATTGAGGATTGAAGATTGAGGATTGGGGACTGAGTGTTGAAGATTGAGGATTGAGGATTGAGTATTGAGGATTGAGGATTGAGGATTGAAGATTCAGTATTGAGGATTGAAGATTGAGAATTGAGGATTGAGGATTGAGCATTGAGGACTGAGTGTTGAGGGTTGAGTGATGAGATTTGATGATTGTGGAAAGAGGTTTGAGATTGCAGATTGAGTATTTAGTATTGAAGACTGTGAATTGAGGATATTCTATTGAGGATTTAGGATTGACAACAGATTGTAGATGACTGAGGGCTGAAGATTGAGGATTCAGGAATGAGGATTCAGAATTGAGGATTCAGAACTGAGGTTTGAGGACAGAGGATTGAGGATTGAGGATTGAGGATTGAGGATTGAGGATCGAGGATTGAAGACTGAGGATTGAGGTTTGAGGATGAGGGCTGAGGATTGAGGTTTGAGGACTGAGGACTGAGAATCAAGGATTGAGAATGGAGGATTGAGGATTGTGGATTGAAGATTGAGGACTGGGTATAGAGGATTGAAGATTGAGGATTGTGTACTGAGGATTGAAGAATGAGGATTGAGGATTGAGGATTGAGTATTGAGGATTGAAGAAAGAGTATTGTGGATTGAAGATTGAGGATTGGGGAGTGAGGATTGAGGATTGAGGATTGAAGATTGAGGACGAGGGCTGAGGGTTGAGGATTGAGGATTGAGGACTGAGGGCTGAGGATTGAGGATTGAGAATTGAGGATTGAGGGTTGAGGATTGAGGATTGTGAATGTGGGCTCAGGGCTGAGGATTGAGGTTTGAGTATAGAATCCTGAGAATTCAGAATATTCTATTGAGTATTGAGAATTGAGGATTGATGGCTGAGTATTGAGGATTGAGGATTGAGGGTTGAGGATTGAGAATTGAGGATTGAGGTTTGAGGTTTGAGGATGAGGGCTGAGGGTTGAGGATTGACGTTTGTGGACTGAGGACTGAGGGTCAAGGATTGAGAATTGAGGATTGAGGATTGTGGATTGAAGATTGAGGACTGGGTATAGAGGATTGAAGAATGAGGATTGAGAATTGAGGATTGAGGATTGAGGATTGAGGATTGAGGATTGAAGATTGAGTATTGAGGATTGAGGATTGAGGATTGAGGATTGAAGATTGAGTATTGAGGATTGAAGATTGAGGATTGAGTATTGAGTATTGAAGATTGAGGATTGAGGATTGAGGATTGAGGATTGAGTATTGAAGTTTGAGGATGAGGGCTGAGGGTTGAGGATTGAGGTTTGAGGACTGAGGGCTGAGGATTGAGGATTGAGAATTGAGGATTGTGGATTGAGGATTGAAGATTGAGGATTGAGTATTGAGGATTGAAGTTGAGGATTGAGGATTGAGGATTGAGGATTGACGACGAGGTCTGAGGGTTGAGGATTGAGGTTTGATGACTGAGGACTGAGGATTGAGGATTGAGAATTGAGGACTGAGGATTGAGGATTGAAAATAGAGGATTGGGTATTGAGAATTGAGGAATGAGGATTGAGGATTGAGGAATGAGGGTTGAGGATTGAGGTTTGAGGACTGAGGACTGGGGATCGAGGATTGAGAATTGAGGATTGAGGATTGAGGATTGAGGATTGAGGATTAAGGATTGAATATTGAAGATTGAAGATTGAGGATTGGGGACTGAGGATTGAAGATTGAGGATTGAGGATTGAGTATTGAGGATTGAGGATTGAGGATTGAGGATTCACTATTGAGGATTGAAGATTGAGAATTGAGGGTTGAGGATTGTGCATTGAGGACTGAGTGTTGAGGGTTGAGTGATGAGAACTGGTGATTGTGGATAGTGTTTTGAAGATTGCAGATTGAGTATTGAGTATTGAAAACTGTCAATTGAGGATATTCTATTGAGGATTGAGGATTGACAACTGATTGTTGATGACTGAGGGCTGAAGATTGAGGATTCAGGAATGAGGATTCAGAATTGAGGTTCGAGGACTGAGGATTGAGGATTGAAGATTGAGTGTTGAGGATTGAAGATTGAGGATTGAGGATTGAGGATAGAGGATTGAGGATGAGGGCTGAGGGTTGAGGACTGAGGTTTGAGGACTGAGGACTGAGGATTGAGGATTGAGAATTGAGAATTGAGGATTGAGGATTGAGGATTGAAGATTGAGGATTGGGTATTGAGGATTGAAGAATGAGGATTGAGGATTGAGGATTGAGGATTGAGGATTGAGGATTGAAGATTGAGGATTGGGGACTGAGTGTTGAGGGTTGAGTGATGAGAATTGATGTTTGTGGATAGAGATTTGAAGATTGCAGATTGAGCATTGAGTATTGAAAACTGTGAATTGACGATATTCTGTTGAAGATTGAGGATTGACAGCTGATTGTTGAGGTCTGAGGTCTGAAGATTGAAGATTCAGAATTGAGTATACAGGATTGAGGTTTGAGGACTGAGGATTGAGGATTGAGGATTGAGGATTGAGGATTGAGGATTGAGGATTGAAGACTGAGGATTGAGAATTGAGAATGAGGGCTGAGCGTTGAGGATTGAGGTTTGAGGACTGAGGACTGAGGATCGAGGATTGAGAATTGAGGATTGACGATTGAGGATTGAAGCTTGAGGATTGGGTATAGAGGATTGAAGAATGAGGATTGAGGATTGAGGATTGAGGATTGAGGATTGAGGATTGAGGATTGAGGATTGAGGATTGAAGATTGAAGATTGAGGATTGAGGATTGAGGGTTGTGGATTGAGGACGAGGACTGAGGGCTGAGTTTTGATGTTTGAGGTCTGAGGATTGAGGATTGAGGATTGAGAATTGAGGATTGAGGATTGAGGATTGAAGATTGACGATTGAGGATTGAAGCTTGAGGATGAGTGCTGAGGGTTGAGGATTGAGGTTTGAGGAGTGAGGTCTGAGCTTTGAGGATTGAGAATTGAGGATTGAGGATTGAGGATTGAGGATTGTGAATGAGGGCTCAGGGTTGAGGTTTGAGGTTTGAGTATAGAATCCTGAGAATTCAGGATATTGTATTGAGTATTGAGAATTGAGGATTGATGGTTGAGTATTGAGGATTGACTATTGCGGATTGAGGATTGAGCATTGAAGATTGAGGATTGATGATTGAGGATTGAGGATTGAGGATTGAGTATTGAGTACTGAGGATTGAAGATTGAGGATTGAGGATTGAGGATTGAGTATTGACGATTGAGGATTGAGGATTGAGGATTGAAGATTGAGTATTGATGATTGTAGATTGAGGATTGTGGATTGAAGTTTGAGTATTGAGGACGAGGACTGACGGTTGAGGATTGAGGTTTGAGGATTGAGGATTGATGATTGAGGGTTGAGTATTGAGGATTGAGGATTGAGAATTGAGGAATGAAGATTGAGTATTGAGGATTGAAGATTGAGGATTGAGGAATGAGGACTGAGGACTGAGGATTGAGGATGAGGGCTGAGGGTTGAGGACTGAGATTTGAGGACTGAGGACTGAGGATTGAGGGTTGAGAATTGAGGATTGAGGACTCAGGATTGAAGATAGAGTATTGCGAATTGAGGATTGATGGTTGAGTATAGAGGATTGATGGTTGACGGTTGTGTGTTGAATGTTGAGGATCGAGGATTGAGGATTGAGGTCTGAGAATTGAGGATTGAAGATTGAGTATTGATGATTGTAGATTGAGGATTGTGGATTGAAGTTTGAGTATTGAGGACGAGGACTGACGGTTGAGGATTGAGGTTTGAGGATTGAGGATTGAGGATAGAGGACTGAGGATTGAGGATTGAGGATGGAGCATTGAGGATTGAAGATTGAGTACTGGGGAATGAGGATTGAAGATTGAGGATTAAGGATGGAGGATTGGGGATTGAGGATCTCGGGTTGGAGATTGATTATTGAGGATTGAAGATTGAGGATTGAGGATTGAGGATTGAGGATTGAGAATTGAGGATTGAGGATTCAGGATTGAGGATTGAGTATTGAAGATTGAGTATTGGGGATTGAAGACTGACGATTGAGGATTGAGGATTGAGGATTGAGGATTGAGGATTGAGGATTGAAGATTGAGTATTGAGAATTGAAGATTGAGTATTGAGGATTGAGGATTGAGGATTGAGGATTGGCGATTGAGGATTGAGGATTGAGGATTGAGGATTGAGGATTGAATATTGAGGATTGGGGACTGAGTGTTGAGGGTTGAGTGATGAGAATTGATGTTTGTGGATAGAGACTTGAAGATTGCCGATTGAGTATTGAGTATTGAAAACTGTGAATTGGTGATACTCTATTGAGGATTGAGGATTGACAACTGATTGTTGAGGTATGAGGTCTGAAGATTGAGGATTCAGGATTGAGGATTCAGGATTGAGGTTTGAGGATTGAGGATTGAGGACTGAGGGCTGAGGATTGAGGATTGAGAATTGAGGATTGAGCGTTGAGGATTGAGGATTGTGAATGTGGGCTCAGGGCTGAGGATTGAGGTTTGAGTATAGAATCCTGAGAATTCAGAGTATTCTATTGAGTATTGAGAATTGAGGATTGATGGTTGAGTATTGAGGATTGAGGATTGAGGACTGAGGATTGAGTATTGAAGATTGAGGATTGATGATTGAGGATTGAGGATTGAGAATTGAGGATTGAGGTTTGAGGATTGAAGATTGAGGATTCAGGATTGAGGATTGAGGATTGAGGATTGAGGATTGAGGATTCAGTATTGAGGATTGAAGATTGAGGATTGGGGACTGAGTGTTGAAGATTGATGATTGAGGATTGAGTATTGAGGATTGAGGATTGAGGATTGAAGATTCAGTATTGAGGATTGAAGATTGAGAATTGAGGATTGAGGATTGAGCATTGAGGACTGAGTGTTGAGGGTTGAGTGATGAGATTTGATGATTGTGGAAAGAGGTTTGAGATTGCAGATTGAGTATTTAGTATTGAAGACTGTGAATTGAGGATATTCTATTGAGGATTTAGGATTGACAACAGATTGTAGATGACTGAGGGCTGAAGATTGAGGATTCAGGAATGAGGTTTCAGAATTGAGGATTCAGAACTGAGGTTTGAGGACAGAGGATTGAGGATTGAGGATTGAGGATTGAGGATTGAGGATCGAGGATTGAAGACTGAGGATTGAGGTTTGAGGATGAGGGCTGAGGATTGAGGTTTGAGGACTGAGGACTGAGAATCAAGGATTGAGAATTGAGGATTGAGGATTGTGGATTGAAGATTGAGGACTGGGTATAGAGGATTGAAGATTGAGGATTGTGTACTGAGGATTGAAGAATGAGGATTGAGGATTGAGGATTGAGTATTGAGGATTGAAGAAAGAGTATTGTGGATTGAAGATTGAGGATTGGGGAGTGAGGATTGAGGATTGAGGATTGAAGATTGAGGACGAGGGCTGAGGGTTGAGGATTGAGGATTGAGGACTGAGGGCTGAGGATTGAGGATTGAGAATTGAGGATTGAGGGTTGAGGATTGAGGATTGTGAATGTGGGCTCAGGGCTGAGGATTGAGGTTTGAGTATAGAATCCTGAGAATTCAGAATATTCTATTGAGTATTGAGAATTGAGGATTGATGGCTGAGTATTGAGGATTGAGGATTGAGGATTGAGGATTGAGAATTGAGGATTGAGGTTTGAGGTTTGAGGATGAGGGCTGAGGGTTGAGGATTGACGTTTGTGGACTGAGGACTGAGGGTCAAGGATTGAGAATTGAGGATTGAGGATTGTGGATTGAAGATTGAGGACTGGGTATAGAGGATTGAAGAATGAGGATTGAGAATTGAGGATTGAGGATTGAGGATTGAGGATTGAGGATTGAAGATTGAGTATTGAGGATTGAAGACAGACGATTGAGGATTGTGGATTGAGGATTGAGGATTGAGGATTGAGGATTGAAGATTGAGTATTGAGGATTGAAGGTTGAGGACTGAGGATTGAGGTTTGAGGACTGAGGACTGAGGATCAAGGATTGAGAATTGAGGATTGAGGATTGTGGATTGAAGATTGAGGACTGGGTATAGAGGATTGAAGAATGAGGATTGAGAATTGAGGATTGAGGATTGAGGATTGAGGATTGAGGATTGATGATTGAGTATTGAGGATTGAAGACTGACGATTGAGGATTGAGGATTGAGGATTGAGGATTGAGGATTGAGGATTGAAGATTGAGTATTGAGGATTGAAGATTGAGAATTGAGGATTGAGGATTGAGGATTGAGTATTGAAGTTTGAGGATGAGGGCTGAGGGTTGAGGATTGAGGTTTGAGGACTGAGGGCTGAGGCTTGAGGATTGAGAATTGAGGATTGTGGATTGAGGATTGAAGATTGAGTATTGAGGATTGAAGATTGAGGATTGAGGAATGAGGACTGAGGACTGAGGATTGAGGATGAGGGCTGAGGGTTGAGGACTGAGATTTGAGGACTGAGGACTGAGGATTGAGGGTTGAGAATTGAGGATTGAGGACTCAGGATTGAAGATAGAGTATTGCGAATTGAGGATTGATGGTTGAGTATAGAGGATTGATGGTTGACGGTTGTGTGTTGAATGTTGAGGATCGAGGATTGAGGATTGAGGTCTGAGAATTGAGGATTGAAGATTGAGTATTGATGATTGTAGATTGAGGATTGTGGATTGAAGTTTGAGTATTGAGGACGAGGACTGACGGTTGAGGATTGAGGTTTGAGGATTGAGGATTGAGGATAGAGGACTGAGGATTGAGGATTGAGGATGGAGCATTGAGGATTGAAGATTGAGTACTGGGGAATGAGGATTGAAGATTGAGGATTAAGGATGGAGGATTGGGGATTGAGGATCTCGGGTTGGAGATTGATTATTGAGGATTGAAGATTGAGGATTGAGGATTGAGGATTGAGGATTGAGAATTGAGGATTGAGGATTCAGGATTGAGGATTGAGTATTGAAGATTGAGTATTGGGGATTGAAGACTGACGATTGAGGATTGAGGATTGAGGATTGAGGATTGAGGATTGAGGATTGAAGATTGAGTATTGAGAATTGAAGATTGAGTATTGAGGATTGAGGATTGAGGATTGAGGATTGGCGATTGAGGATTGAGGATTGAGGATTGAGGATTGAGGATTGAATATTGAGGATTGGGGACTGAGTGTTGAGGGTTGAGTGATGAGAATTGATGTTTGTGGATAGAGACTTGAAGATTGCCGATTGAGTATTGAGTATTGAAAACTGTGAATTGGTGATACTCTATTGAGGATTGAGGATTGACAACTGATTGTTGAGGTATGAGGTCTGAAGATTGAGGATTCAGGATTGAGGATTCAGGATTGAGGTTTGAGGATTGAGGATTGAGGACTGAGGGCTGAGGATTGAGGATTGAGAATTGAGGATTGAGCGTTGAGGATTGAGGATTGTGAATGTGGGCTCAGGGCTGAGGATTGAGGTTTGAGTATAGAATCCTGAGAATTCAGAGTATTCTATTGAGTATTGAGAATTGAGGATTGATGGTTGAGTATTGAGGATTGAGGATTGAGGACTGAGGATTGAGTATTGAAGATTGAGGATTGATGATTGAGGATTGAGGATTGAGAATTGAGGATTGAGGTTTGAGGATTGAAGATTGAGGATTCAGGATTGAGGATTGAGGATTGAGGATTGAGGATTGAGGATTCAGTATTGAGGATTGAAGATTGAGGATTGGGGACTGAGTGTTGAAGATTGATGATTGAGGATTGAGTATTGAGGATTGAGGATTGAGGATTGAAGATTCAGTATTGAGGATTGAAGATTGAGAATTGAGGATTGAGGATTGAGCATTGAGGACTGAGTGTTGAGGGTTGAGTGATGAGATTTGATGATTGTGGAAAGAGGTTTGAGATTGCAGATTGAGTATTTAGTATTGAAGACTGTGAATTGAGGATATTCTATTGAGGATTTAGGATTGACAACAGATTGTAGATGACTGAGGGCTGAAGATTGAGGATTCAGGAATGAGGTTTCAGAATTGAGGATTCAGAACTGAGGTTTGAGGACAGAGGATTGAGGATTGAGGATTGAGGATTGAGGATTGAGGATCGAGGATTGAAGACTGAGGATTGAGTTTGAGGATGAGGGCTGAGGATTGAGGTTTGAGGACTGAGGACTGAGAATCAAGGATTGAGAATTGAGGATTGAGGATTGTGGATTGAGATTGAGGACTGGGTATAGAGGATTGAAGATTGAGGATTGTGTACTGAGGATTGAAGAATGAGGATTGAGGATTGAGGATTGAGTATTGAGATTGAAGAAAGAGTATTGTGGATTGAAGATTGAGGATTGGGGAGTGAGGATTGAGGATTGAGGATTGAAGACTTGAGGACGAGGGCTGAGGGTTGAGATTGAGGATTGAGGACTGAGGGCTGAGGATTGAGGATTGAGAATTGAGGATTGAGGGTTGAGGATTGAGGATTGTGAATGTGGGCTCAGGGCTGAGGTTTGAGTATAGAATCCTGAGAATTCAGAATATTCTATTGTGTATTGAGAATTGAGGATTGATGGCTGAGTATTGAGGATTGAGGATTGAGGATTGAGGATTGAGAATTGAGGATTGAGGTTTGAGGTTTGAGGATGAGGGCTGAGGGTTGAGGATTGACGTTTGTGGACTGAGGACTGAGGGTCAAGGATTGAGAATTGAGGATTGAGGATTGTGGATTGAAGATTGAGGACTGGGTATAGAGGATTGAAGAATGAGGATTGAGAATTGAGGATTGAGGATTGAGGATTGAGGATTGAGGATTGAAGATTGAGTATTGAGGATTGAAGACAGACGATTGAGGATTGTGGATTGAGGATTGAGGATTGAGGATTGAGGATTGAAGATTGAGTATTGAGGATTGAAGGTTGAGGACTGAGGATTGAGGTTTGAGGACTGAGGACTGAGGATCAAGGATTGAGAATTGAGGATTGAGGATTGTGGATTGAAGATTGAGGACTGGGTATAGAGGATTGAAGAATGAGGATTGAGAATTGAGGATTGAGGATTGAGGATTGAGGATTGAGGATTGATGATTGAGTATTGAGGATTGAAGACTGACGATTGAGGATTGAGGATTGAGGATTGAGGATTGAGGATTGAGGATTGAAGATTGAGTATTGAGGATTGAAGATTGAGAATTGAGGATTGAGGATTGAGGATTGAGTATTGAAGTTTGAGGATGAGGGCTGAGGGTTGAGGATTGAGGTTTGAGGACTGAGGGCTGAGGCTTGAGGATTGAGAATTGAGGATTGTGGATTGAGGATTGAAGATTGAGTATTGAGGATTGAAGATTGAGGATTGAGGAATGAGGACTGAGGACTGAGGATTGAGGATGAGGGCTGAGGGTTGAGGACTGAGATTTGAGGACTGAGGACTGAGGATTGAGGGTTGAGAATTGAGGATTGAGGACTCAGGATTGAAGATAGAGTATTGCGAATTGAGGATTGATGGTTGAGTATAGAGGATTGATGGTTGACGGTTGTGTGTTGAATGTTGAGGATCGAGGATTGAGGATTGAGGTCTGAGAATTGAGGATTGAAGATTGAGTATTGATGATTGTAGATTGAGGATTGTGGATTGAAGTTCGAGTATTGAGGACGAGGACTGACGGTTGAGGATTGAGGTTTGAGGATTGAGGATTGAGGATAGAGGACTGAGGATTGAGGATTGAGGATGGAGCATTGAGGATTGAAGATTGAGTACTGGGGAATGAGGATTGAAGATTGAGGATTAAGGATGGAGGATTGGGGATTGAGGATCTCGGGTTGGAGATTGATTATTGAGGATTGAAGATTGAGGATTGAGGATTGAGGATTGAGGATTGAGAATTGAGGATTGAGGATTCAGGATTGAGGATTGAGTATTGAAGATTGAGTATTGGGATTGAAGACTGACGATTGAGGATTGAGGATTGAGGATTGAGGATTGAGGATTGAGGATTGAAGATTGAGTATTGAGAATTGAAGATTGAGTATTGAGGATTGAGGATTGAGGATTGAGGATTGCGATTGAGGATTGAGGATTGAGGATTGAGGATTGAGGATTGAATATTGAGGATTGGGGACTGAGTGTTGAGGGTTGAGTGATGAGAATTGATGTTTGTGGATAGAGACTTGAAGATTGCCGATTGAGTATTGAGTATTGAAAACTGTGAATTGGTGATACTCTATTGAGGATTGAGGATTGACAACTGATTGTTGAGGTATGAGGTCTGAAGATTGAGGATTCAGGATTGAGGATTCAGGATTGAGGTTTGAGGATTGAGGATTGAGGACTGAGGGCTGAGGATTGAGGATTGAGAATTGAGGATTGAGCGTTGAGGATTGAGGATTGTGAATGTGGGCTCAGGGCTGAGGATTGAGGTTTGAGTATAGAATCCTGAGAATTCAGAGTATTCTATTGAGTATTGAGAATTGAGGATTGATGGTTGAGTATTGAGGATTGAGGATTGAGGACTGAGGATTGAGTATTGAAGATTGAGGATTGATGATTGAGGATTGAGGATTGAGAATTGAGGATTGAGGTTTGAGGATTGAAGATTGAGGATTCAGGATTGAGGATTGAGGATTGAGGATTGAGGATTGAGGATTCAGTATTGAGGATTGAAGATTGAGGATTGGGGACTGAGTGTTGAAGATTGATGATTGAGGATTGAGTATTGAGGATTGAGGATTGAGGATTGAAGATTCAGTATTGAGGATTGAAGATTGAGAATTGAGGATTGAGGATTGAGCATTGAGGACTGAGTGTTGAGGGTTGAGTGATGAGATTTGATGATTGTGGAAAGAGGTTTGAGATTGCAGATTGAGTATTTAGTATTGAAGACTGTGAATTGAGGATATTCTATTGAGGATTTAGGATTGACAACAGATTGTAGATGACTGAGGGCTGAAGATTGAGGATTCAGGAATGAGGTTTCAGAATTGAGGATTCAGAACTGAGGTTTGAGGACAGAGGATTGAGGATTGAGGATTGAGGATTGAGGATTGAGGATCGAGGATTGAAGACTGAGGATTGAGGTTTGAGGATGAGGGCTGAGGATTGAGGTTTGAGGACTGAGGACTGAGAATCAAGGATTGAGAATTGAGGATTGAGGATTGTGGATTGAAGATTGAGGACTGGGTATAGAGGATTGAAGATTGAGGATTGTGTACTGAGGATTGAAGAATGAGGATTGAGGATTGAGGATTGAGTATTGAGGATTGAAGAAAGAGTATTGTGGATTGAAGATTGAGGATTGGGGAGTGAGGATTGAGGATTGAGGATTGAAGATTGAGGACGAGGGCTGAGGGTTGAGGATTGAGGATTGAGGACTGAGGGCTGAGGATTGAGGATTGAGAATTGAGGATTGAGGGTTGAGGATTGAGGATTGTGAATGTGGGCTCAGGGCTGAGGATTGAGGTTTGAGTATAGAATCCTGAGAATTCAGAATATTCTATTGAGTATTGAGAATTGAGGATTGATGGCTGAGTATTGAGGATTGAGGATTGAGGATTGAGGATTGAGAATTGAGGATTGAGGTTTGAGGTTTGAGGATGAGGGCTGAGGGTTGAGGATTGACGTTTGTGGACTGAGGACTGAGGGTCAAGGATTGAGAATTGAGGATTGAGGATTGTGGATTGAAGATTGAGGACTGGGTATAGAGGATTGAAGAATGAGGATTGAGAATTGAGGATTGAGGATTGAGGATTGAGGATTGAGGATTGAAGATTGAGTATTGAGGATTGAAGACAGACGATTGAGGATTGTGGATTGAGGATTGAGGATTGAGGATTGAGGATTGAAGATTGAGTATTGAGGATTGAAGGTTGAGGACTGAGGATTGAGGTTTGAGGACTGAGGACTGAGGATCAAGGATTGAGAATTGAGGATTGAGGATTGTGGATTGAAGATTGAGGACTGGGTATAGAGGATTGAAGAATGAGGATTGAGAATTGAGGATTGAGGATTGAGGATTGAGGATTGAGGATTGATGATTGAGTATTGAGGATTGAAGACTGACGATTGAGGATTGAGGATTGAGGATTGAGGATTGAGGATTGAGGATTGAAGATTGAGTATTGAGGATTGAAGATTGAGAATTGAGGATTGAGGATTGAGGATTGAGTATTGAAGTTTGAGGATGAGGGCTGAGGGTTGAGGATTGAGGTTTGAGGACTGAGGGCTGAGGCTTGAGGATTGAGAATTGAGGATTGTGGATTGAGGATTGAAGATTGAGGATTGAGTATTGAGGATTGAAGATTGAGGATTGAGGATTGAGGATTGAGGATTGACGACGAGGTCTGAGGGTTGAGGATTGAGGTTTGATGACTGAGGACTGAGGATTGAGGATTGAGAATTGAGGACTGAGGATTGAGGATTGAAAATAGAGGATTGGGTATTGAGAATTGAGGAATGAGGATTGAGGATTGAGGAATGAGGGTTGAGGAATGAAGACTGAGGATTGAGGATTGAGGATTGCGAGTTGAGGTTTGAGGATTGAGGATTGAGGATTGAGGATTGAGGATTGAAGACTGAGGATTGAGGATTGAGTATGAGGGCTGAGCGTTGAGGATTGAGGTTTGAGGACTGAGGACTGGGGATCGAGGATTGAGAATTGAGGATTGAGGATTGAGGATTGAGGATTGAGGATTAAGGATTGAATATTGAAGATTGAAGATTGAGGATTGGGGACTGAGGATTGAAGATTGAGGATTGAGGATTGAGTATTGAGGATTGAGGATTGAGGATTGAGGATTCACTATTGAGGATTGAAGATTGAGAATTGAGGGTTGAGGATTGTGCATTGAGGACTGAGTGTTGAGGGTTGAGTGATGAGAACTGGTGATTGTGGATAGTGTTTTGAAGATTGCAGATTGAGTATTGAGTATTGAAAACTGTCAATTGAGGATATTCTATTGAGGATTGAGGATTGACAACTGATTGTTGATGACTGAGGGCTGAAGATTGAGGATTCAGGAATGAGGATTCAGAATTGAGGTTCGAGGACTGAGGATTGAGGATTGAAGATTGAGTATTGAGGATTGAGGATTGAGGATTGAGGATTGAGGATAGAGGATTGAGGATGAGGGCTGAGGGTTGAGGACTGAGGTTTGAGGACTGAGGACTGAGGATTGAGGATTGAGAATTGAGAATTGAGGATTGAGGATTGAGGATTGAAGATTGAGGATTGGGTATTGAGGATTGAAGAATGAGGATTGAGGATTGAGGATTGAGGATTGAGGATTGAGGATTGAAGATTGAGGATTGGGGACTGAGTGTTGAGGATTGAGAATGAGGGCTGAGCGTTGAGGATTGAGGTTTGAGGACTGAGGACTGAGGATCGAGGATTGAGAATTGAGGATTGAGGATTGAGGATTGAAGCTTGAGGATTGATGATTGAGGATTGAGGATTGAGGATTGAGTATTGAGTACTGAGGATTGAAGATTGAGGATTGAGGATTGAGGATTGAGTATTGACGATTGAGGATTGAGGATTGAGGATTGAAGATTGAGGATTGAGGATTGAGGATTGAGGATTGAGGTTTGAGGATTGAGGATTGAAGATTGAGGATTGATGATTGAGGATTGAGGATTGAGGGTTGAGTATTGAGTACTGAGGATTGAAGATTGAGGATTGAGGATTGAGGATTGAGTATTGACGATTGAGGATTGAGGATTGAGGATTGAAGATTGAGGATTGAGGATTGAGGATTGAGGATTGAGGTTTGAGGATTGAGGATTGAAGATTGAGGATTGATGATTGAGGGTTGAGTATTGAGGATTGAGGATTGAGAATTGAGGAATGAAGATTGAGTATTGAGGATTGAAGATTGAGGATTGAGGAATGAGGACTGAGGACTGAGGATTGAGGATGAGGGCTGAGGGTTGAGGACTGAGATTTGAGGACTGAGGACTGAGGATTGAGGGTTGAGAATTGAGGATTGAGGACTCAGGATTGAAGATAGAGTATTGCGAATTGAGGATTGATGGTTGAGTATTGAGGATTGATGGTTGACGGTTGTGTGTTGAATGTTGAGGATCGAGGATTGAGGATTGAGGTCTGAGAATTGAGGATTGAAGATTGAGTATTGATGATTGTAGATTGAGGATTGTGGATTGAAGTTTGAGTATTGAGGACGAGGACTGACGGTTGAGGATTGAGGTTTGAGGATTGAGGATTGAGGATAGAGGACTGAGGATTGAGGATTGAGGATGGAGCATTGAGGATTGAAGATTGAGTACTGGGGAATGAGGATTGAAGATTGAGGATTAAGGATGGAGGATTGGGGATTGAGGATCTAGGGTTGGAGATTGATTATTGAGGATTGAAGATTGAGGATTGAGGATTGAGGATTGAGGATTGAGAATTGAGGATTGAGGATTCAGGATTGAGGATTGAGTATTGAAGATTGAGTATTGGGGATTGAAGACTGACGATTGAGGATTGAGGATTGAGGATTGAGGATTGAGGATTGAGGATTGAAGATTGAGTATAGAGAATTGAAGATTGAGGATTGAGGATTGAGGATTGAGGATTGAGGATTGGCGATTGAGGATTGAGGATTGAGGATTGAGGATTGAGGATTGAATATTGAGGATTGGGGACTGAGTGTTGTAGATTGAGGATTGAGGATTGAAGATTGAGTATTGAGGATTGAAGATTGAGGACTGAGGATTGAGGATTGAGGATTGAGGATTGAAGATTGAGAACGAGGGCTGAGGGTTGAGGATTGAGGATTGAGGACTGAGGGCTGAGGATTGAGGATTGAGAATTGAGGATTGAGCGTTGAGGATTGAGGATTGTGAATGTGGGCTCAGGGCTGAGGATTGAGGTTTGAGTATAGAATCCTGAGAATTCAGAGTATTCTATTGAGTATTGAGAATTGAGGATTGATGGTTGAGTATTGAGGATTGAGGATTGAGGACTGAGGATTGAGTATTGAAGATTGAGGATTGATGATTGAGGATTGAGGATTGAGAATTGAGGATTGAGGTTTGAGGATTGAAGATTGAGGATTCAGGATTGAGGACTGAGGATTGAGGATTGAGGATGGAGCATTGAGGATTGAAGATTGAGTACTGGGGAATGAGGATTGAAGATTGAGGATTAAGGATGGAGGATTGGGGATTGAGGATCTAGGGTTGGAGATTGATTATTGAGGATTGAAGATTGAGGATTGAGGATTGAGGATTGAGGATTCAGGATTGAGGATTGAATATTGAGGATTGGGGACTGAGTGTTGAGGGTTGAGTGATGAGAATTGATGTTTGTGGATAGAGACTTGAAGATTGCCGATTGAGTATTGAGTATTGAAAACTGTGAATTGGTGATACTCTATTGAGGATTGAGGATTGACAACTGATTGTTGAGGTATGAGGTCTGAAGATTGAGGATTCAGGATTGAGGATTCAGGATTGAGGTTTGAGGATTGAGGATTGAGGATTGAGGATTGAGGACTGAGGACTGAGGATCGAGTATTGAGAATTGAGGATTGAGGATTGAGGATTGAGGATTGAGTATTGAAGATTGAGTATTGGGGATTGAAGACTGACGATTGAGGATTGAGGATTCAGGATTGAGGATTGAGTATTGAGAATTGAAGATTGAGGATTGAGGATTGAGGATTGAGGATTGAGGATTGAGTATTGAGGATTGAGGATTGAGGATTGAAGAAAGAGTATTGAGGATTGAAGATTGAGTATTGGGGATTGAGGATTGAGGATTGAGTACTGAAGATAGAGGATGAGGGCTGAGGGTTGAGGATTGAGGTTTGAGGACTGAGGGCTTAGGATTGAGGATTGAGGATTGAGGATTGAGGATTGAGGATTGTGAATGAGGGCTCAGGGTTGAGGGTTGAGTGATGAGAATTGGTGATTGTGAATAGTGGTTTGAAGATTGCAGATTGAGTATTGAGTATTGATAACTGTGAATTGAGGATATTCTATTGAAGATCGAGGATTGACGACTGATTGTTGATGACTGAGGGCTGAAGATTGAGGATTCAGGAATGAGGATTCAGAATTGAGGTTCGAGGACTGAGGATTGAGGATTGAAGAAAGAGTATTGAGGATTGAAGATTGAGTATTGGGGATTGAGGATTGAGGATTGAGTACTGAAGATAGAGGATGAGGGCTGAGGGTTGAGGATTGAGGTCTGAGGACTGAAGACTGTGGATTCAGGATTGAGGATTCAGGATTGACGTTTGAGGACTGAGGATTGAGGATTGAGGATTGAGGCTTGAGGATTGAGGATTGAGGGTTGAAGATGGAGGATTGAGGATTGATGACCAGGGCTGAGAGTTGAGGATTGAGGTTTGAGGGCTCAGGACTGAGGATTGAGGATTGAGAGTTGAGGATTCAGGATTGAGTATTGAGGGTTGCGTATTGAAGATTGCGGATTGATGATTGAGGATTGAAAATTGAGTATTGAGGATTGAAGGCTGAGGATTGAGGATTGAGGATTGAGGAGTGACGATGAGGGCTGAGGGTTGAGGATTGAGGTTTGAGGACTGAGGCCTGAGGATTGAGGATTGAGAATTGAGGATTCAGGATTGAGGATTGAAGATTGAGGATTGGGTATTGAGGATTGAAGAATGAGGATTGAGGATTGAGGATTGAGAACTGAGGATTGAGGATTGGGTATTGAGGATTGAAGAATGAGGATTGAGGATTGAGGATTGAGGATTGAAGAAAGAGTATTGTGGATTGAACATTGAGGATTGGGGATTGAGGATTGAGGATTGAGGATTGAGTATTGAGGATTGAAGAAAGAGTATTGTGCATTGAAGATTGAGGATTGGGGATTGAGTATTGAGGATTGAGGATTGAGTTTTGAGGATCGAGGATTGAAGACTGAGGATTGAGGTTTGAGGATGAGGGCTGAGCATTGAGGGTTGAGGTTTGAGGACTGAGGACTGAGGATCAAGGATTGAGAATTGAGGATTGAGGATTGTGGATTGAAGATTGAGGACTGGGTATAGAAGATTGAAGAATGAGGATTGAGGATTGAGGATTGAGGATTGAAGATTGAGGATTGGGGATTGAGGATTGAAGAATGAGGATTGAGGATTGAGGATCGAGGATTGAAGACTGAGGATTGAGGTTTGAGGATGAGGGCTGAGGGCTGAGGATTGAGGTTTGTGGACTGAGGACTGAGAATCAAGGATTGAGAATTGAGGATTGAGGATTGTGGATTGAAGATTGAGGACTGGGTATAGAGGATTGGAGAATGAGGATTGAGAATTGAGGATTGAGGATTGAGGATTCAGAATTGAGGATTCAGAACTGAGGTTTGAGGACAGAGGATTGAGGATTGAGGATTGAAGATTGAGGATTGAGTATTGAGGATTGAAGATTGAGGATTGAGGATTGAGGATTGAGGATTGACAACGAGGTCTGAGGGTTGAGGATTGAGGTTTGATGACTGAGGACTGAGGATTGAGGATTGAGAATTGAGGATTGAGGATTGAGGATTGAAAACAGAGGATTGGGTATTGAGAATAGAGGAATGAGGATTGAGGATTGAGGAATGAGGATTGAGGAATGAAGACTGAGGATTGAGGACTGAGGATTGAGTGTTGAAGATTGAGTATTGAGGATTGTAGGTTGAGGATTGAGGATTGAGGATTGAGGATTGAGGATTGACGATTGAGGATTGGGGACTGAGTGTTGAGGGTTGGGTGATGAGAATTGATGTTTGTGGATAGAGATTTGAAGACTGCAGACTGAGTATTGCGTATTGAAGACTCTGAACTGATGATATTCTATTGAGGATTGAGGATTGACAACTGATTGTTGAGGACTGAGTGCTGAAGATTGAGGATTCAGGATTGAGGATTTAGGATTGTGGTTTGAGCACTGAGGATTGGGGATTGAGGATTGAGGATTGAGGATTGAGTATTGAGGATTGAAGAAAGAGTATTGTGGATTGAAGATTGAGGATTGGGGATTGAGGATTGAGCATTGAGGATTGAGTATTGAGGATTGAAGAAAGAGTATTGTGGATTGAAGGTTGAGGATTGGGGATTGAGGATTGAGGTTTGAGGATTGAGGATTGAGGATCGAGGATTGAAGACTGAGGATTGAGGTTTGAGGATGAGGGCTGAGGATTGAGGGTTGAGGTTTGAGGACTGAGGACTGAGGATCAAGGATTGAGAATTGAGGATTGAGGATTGTGGATTGAAGATTGAGGACTGGGTATAGAGGATTGAAGAATGAGGATTGAGGACTGAGGATTGAGGATTGAAGATTGAGGATTGGGGATTGAGGATTGAAGAATGAGGATTGAGGATTGAGGATCGAGGATTGAAGACTGAGGATTGAGGTTTGAGGATGAGGGCTGAGGGTTGAGGATTGAGGTTTGTGGACTGAGGACTGAGAATCAAGGATTGAGAATTGAGGATTGAGGATTGTGGATTGAAGATTGAGGACTGGGTATAGAGGATTGAAGAATGAGGATTGAGAATTGAGGATTGAGGATTGAGGATTGAGGATTGAGGATTGAAGATTGAGTATTGAGGATTGAAGACTGACGATTGAGGATTGAGGATTGAGGATTGAGGATTGAGGATTGAGGATTGAAGATTGAGTATTGAGGATGAAGATTGAGGACTGAGGATTGAGGATTGAGGATTGAGGATTGAAGATTGAGAACGAGGGCTGAGGGTTGAGGATTGAGGATTGAGGACTGAGGGCTGAGGATTGAGGATTGAGAATTGAGGATTGAGGGTTGAGGATTGAGGATTGTGAATGTGGGCTCAGGGCTGAGGATTGAGGTTTGAGTATAGAATCCTGAGAATTCAGAATATTCTATTGAGTATTGAGAATTGAGGATTGATGGTTGAGTATTGAGGATTGAGGATTGAGGATTGAGGATTGAGTATTGAAGATTGAGTATTGATGATTGAGGATTGAGGATTGAGAATTGAGGATTGAGGTTTGGGGATTGAAGATTGATTATTCAGTATTGAGGATTGAGGATTGAGGATTGAGGATTGAGGATTGAGTATTGAGGATTGAAGATTGAGGATTGGGGACTGAGTGTTGTAGATTGAGGATTGAGGATTGAAGATTGAGTATTGAGGATTGAAGATTGAGGACTGAGGATTGAGGATTGAGGATTGAGGATTGAAGATTGAGAACGAGGGCTGAGGGTTGAGGATTGAGGATTGAGGACTGAGGGCTGAGGATTGAGGATTGAGAATTGAGGATTGAGGGTTGAGGATTGAGGATTGTGAATGTGGGCTCAGGGCTGAGGATTGAGGTTTGAGTATAGAACCCTGAGAATTCAGAATATTCTATTGAGTATTGAGAATTGAGGATTGATGGTTGAGTATTGAGGATTGAGGATTGAGGATTGAGGATTGAGGATTGAGGATTGAGGATTGAAGATTGAGTATTGAGAATTGAAGATTGAGGATTGAGGATCGAGGATTGAGGATTGAGGATTGGCGATTGAGGATTGAGGATTGAGGATTGAGGATTGAGGATTGAATATTGAGGATTGGGGACTGAGTGTTGAGGGTTGAGTGATGAGAATTGATGTTTGTGGATAGAGACTTGAAGATTGCCGATTGAGTATTGAGTATTGAAAACTGTGAATTGGTGATACTCTATTGAGGATTGAGGATTGACAACTGATCGTTGAGGTATGAGGTCTGAAGATTGAGGATTCAGGATTGAGGATTCAGGATTGAGGTTTGAGGATTGAGGATTGAGGATTGAGGATTGAGGACTGAGGACTGAGGATCGAGTATTGAGAATTGAGGATTGAGGATTGAGGATTGAGGATTGAGTATTGAAGATTGAGTATTGATGATTGAAGACTGACGATTGAGGATTGAGGATTCAGGATTGAGGATTGAGTATTGAGAATTGAAGATTGAGGATTGAGGATTGAGGATTGAGGATTGAGGATTGAGGATTGAGTATTGAGGATTGAGGATTGAGGATTGAAGAAAGAGTATTGAGGATTGAAGATTGAGTATTGGGGATTGAGGATTGAGGATTGAGTACTGAAGATAGAGGATGAGGGCTGAGGGTTGAGGATTGAGGTTTGATGACTGAGGGCTTAGGATTGAGGATTGAGGATTGAGGATTGAGGATTGAGGATTGTGAATGAGGGCTCAGGGTTGAGGGTTGAGTGACGAGAATTGGTGATTGTGAATAGTGGTTTGAAGATTGCAGATTGAGTATTGAGTATTGATAACTGTGAATTGAGGATATTCTATTGAAGATCGAGGATTGACGACTGATTGTTGATGACTGAGGGCTGAAGATTGAGGATTCAGGAATGAGGATTCAGAATTGAGGTTCGAGGACTGAGGATTGAGGATTGAAGAAAGAGTATTGAGGATTGAAGATTGAGTATTGGGGATTGAGGATTGAGGATTGAGTACTGAAGATAGAGGATGAGGGCTGAGGGTTGAGGATTGAGGTCTGAGGACTGAAGACTGTGGATTCAGGATTGAGGATTCAGGATTGACGTTTGAGGACTGAGGATTGAGGATTGAGGATTGAGGCTTGAGGATTGAGGATTGAGGGTTGAAGATGGAGGATTGAGGATTGATGACCAGGGCTGAGAGTTGAGGATTGAGGTTTGAGGGCTCAGGACTGAGGATTGAGGATTGAGAGTTGAGGATTCAGGATTGAGGATTGAGGGTTGCGTATTGAAGATTGCGGATTGATGATTGAGGATTGAAAATTGAGTATTGAGGATTGAAGGCTGAGGATTGAGGATTGAGGATTGAGGAGTGACGATGAGGGCTGAGGGTTGAGGATTGAGGTTTGAGGACTGAGGCCTGAGGATTGAGGATTGAGAATTGAGGATTCAGGATTGAGGATTGAAGATTGAGGATTGGGTATTGAGGATTGAAGAATGAGGATTGAGGATTGAGGATTGAGAACTGAGGATTGAGGATTGGGTATTGAGGATTGAAGAATGAGGATTGAGGATTGAGGATTGAGGATTGAAGAAAGAGTATTGTGGATTGAACATTGAGGATTGGGGATTGAGGATTGAGGATTGAGGATTGAGTATTGAGGATTCAAGAAAGAGTATTGTGCATTGAAGATTGAGGATTGGGGATTGAGGATTGAGGATTGAGGATTGAGGGTTGAGGATCGAGGATTGAAGACTGAGGATTGAGGTTTGAGGATGAGGGCTGAGCATTGAGGGTTGAGGTTTGAGGACTGAGGACTGAGGATCAAGGATTGAGAATTGAGGATTGAGGATTGTGGATTGAAGATTGAGGACTGGGTATAGAAAATTGAAGAATGAGGATTGAGGATTGAGGATTGAGGATTGAAGATTGAGGATTGGGGATTGAGGATTGAAGAATGAGGATTGAGGATTGAGGATCGAGGATTGAAGACTGAGGATTGAGGTTTGAGGATGAGGGCTGAGGGCTGAGGATTGAGGTTTGTGGACTGAGGACTGAGAATCAAGGATTGAGAATTGAGGATTGAGGATTGTGGATTGAAGATTGAGGACTGGGTATAGAGGATTGAAGAATGAGGATTGAGAATTGAGGATTGAGGATTGAGGATTCAGAATTGAGGATTCAGAACTGAGGTTTGAGGACAGAGGATTGAGGATTGAGGATTGAAGATTGAGGATTGAGTATTGAGGATTGAAGATTGAGGATTGAGGATTGAGGATTGAGGATTGACGACGAGGTCTGAGGGTTGAGGATTGAGGTTTGATGACTGACGACTGAGCATTGAGGATTGAGAATTGAGGATTGAGGATTGAGGATTGAAAACAGAGGATTGGGTATTGAGAATAGAGGAATGAGGATTGAGGATTGAGGAATGAGGATTGAGGAATGAAGACTGAGGATTGAGGTCTGAGGATTGAGTGTTGAAGATTGAGTATTGAGGATTGTAGGTTGAGGATTGAGGATTGAGGATTGAGGATTGAGGATTGACGATTGAGGATTGGGGACTGAGTGTTGAGGGTTGGGTGATGAGAATTGATGTTTGTGGATAGAGATTTGAAGACTGCAGACTGAGTATTGCGTATTGAAGACTCTGAACTGATGATATTCTATTGAGGATTGAGGATTGACAACTGATTGTTGAGGACTGAGTGCTGAAGATTGAGGATTCAGGATTGAGGATTTAGGATTGTGGTTTGAGTACTGAGGATTGGGGATTGAGGATTGAGTATTGAGGATTGAGTATTGAGGATTGAAGAAAGAGTATTGTGGATTGAAGATTGAGGATTGGGGATTGAGGATTGAGGATTGAGGATTGAGTATTGAGGATTGAAGAAAGAGTATTGTGGATTGAAGGTTGAGGATTGGGGATTGAGGATTGAGGTTTGAGGATTGAGGATTGAGGATCGAGGATTGAAGACTGAGGATTGAGGTTTGAGGATGAGGGCTGAGGATTGAGGGTTGAGGTTTGAGGACTGAGGACTGAGGATCAAGGATTGAGAATTGAGGATTGAGGATTGTGGATTGAAGATTGAGGACTGGGTATAGAGGATTGAAGAATGAGGATTGAGGACTGAGGATTGAGGATTGAAGATTGAGGATTGGGGATTGAGGATTGAAGAATGAGGATTGAGGATTGAGGATCGAGGATTGAAGACTGAGGATTGAGGTTTGAGGATGAGGGCTGAGGGTTGAGGATTGAGGTTTGTGGACTGAGGACTGAGAATCAAGGATTGAGAATTGAGGATTGAGGATTGTGGATTGAAGATTGAGGACTGGGTATAGAGGATTGAAGAATGAGGATTGAGAATTGAGGATTGAGGATTGAGGATTGAGGATTGAGGATTGAAGATTGAGTATTGAGGATTGAAGACTGACGATTGAGGATTGAGGATTGAGGATTGAGGATTGAGGATTGAGGATTGAAGATTGAGTATTGAGGATGAAGATTGAGGACTGAGGATTGAGGATTGAGATTGAGGATTGAAGATTGAGAACGAGGGCTGAGGGTTGAGGATTGAGGATTGAGGACTGAGGGCTGAGGATTGAGGATTGAGAATTGAGGATTGAGGGTTGAGGATTGAGGATTGTGAATGTGGGCTCAGGGCTGAGGATTGAGGTTTGAGTATAGAATCCTGAGAATTCAGAATATTCTATTGAGTATTGAGAATTGAGGATTGATGGTTGAGTATTGAGGATTGAGGATTGAGGATTGAGGATTGAGTATTGAAGATTGAGTATTGATGATTGAGGATTGAGGATTGAGAATTGAGGATTGAGGTTTGGGGATTGAAGATTGAGTATTCAGTATTGAGGATTGAGGATTGAGGATTGAGGATTGAGGATTGAGTATTGAGGATTGAAGATTGAGGATTGGGGACTGAGTGTTGTAGATTGAGGATTGAGGATTGAAGATTGAGTATTGAGGATTGAAGATTGAGGACTGAGGATTGAGGATTGAGGATTGAGGATTGAAGATTGAGAACGAGGGCTGAGGGTTGAGGATTGAGGATTGAGGACTGAGGGCTGAGGATTGAGGATTGAGAATTGAGGATTGAGGGTTGAGGATTGAGGATTGTGAATGTGGGCTCAGGGCTGAGGATTGAGGTTTGAGTATAGAATCCTGAGAATTCAGAATATTCTATTGAGTATTGAGAATTGAGGATTGATGGTTGAGTATTGAGGATTGAGGATTGAGGATTGAGTATTGAGTACTGAGGATTGAAGATTGAGGATTGAGGATTGAGGATTGAGTATTGACGATTGAGGATTGAGGATTGAGGATTGAAGATTGAGGATTGAGGATTGAGGATTGAGGATTGAGGTTTGAGGATTGAGGATTGAAGATTGAGGATTGATGATTGAGGGTTGAGTATTGAGGATTGAGGATTGAGAATTGAGGAATGAAGATTGAGTATTGAGGATTGAAGATTGAGGATTGAGGAATGAGGACTGAGGACAGAGGATTGAGGATGAGGGCTGAGGGTTGAGGACTGAGATTTGAGGACTGAGGACTGAGGATTGAGGGTTGAGAATTGAGGATTGAGGACTCAGGATTGAAGATAGAGTATTGCGAATTGAGGATTGATGGTTGAGTATTGAGGATTGATGGTTGACGGTTGTGTGTTGAATGTTGAGGATCGAGGATTGAGGATTGAGGTCTGAGAATTGAGGATTGAAGATTGAGTATTGATGATTGTAGATTGAGGATTGTGGATTGAAGTTTGAGTATTGAGGACGAGGACTGACGGTTGAGGATTGAGGTTTGAGGATTGAGGATTGAGGATAGAGGACTGAGGATTGAGGATTGAGGATGGAGCATTGAGGATGGAAGATTGAGTACTGGGGAATGAGGATTGAAGATTGAGGATTAAGGATGGAGGATTGGGGATTGAGGATCTAGGGTTGGAGATTGATTATTGAGGATTGAAGATTGAGGATTGAGGATTGAGGATTGAGGATTGAGAATTGAGGATTGAGGATTCAGGATTGAGGATTGAGTATTGAAGATTGAGTATTGGGGATTGAAGACTGACGATTGAGGATTGAGGATTGAGGATTGAGGATTGAGGATTGAGGATTGAAGATTGATTATTGAGAATTGAAGATTGAGGATTGAGGATTGAGGATTGAGGATTGAGGATTGGCGATTGAGGATTGAGGATTGAGGATTGAGGATTGAGGATTGAATATTGAGGATTGGGGACTGAGTGTTGAGGGTTGAGTGATGAGAATTGATGTTTGTGGATAGAGACTTGAAGATTGCCGATTGAGTATTGAGTATTGAAAACTGTGAATTGGTGATACTCTATTGAGGATTGAGGATTGACAACTGATCGTTGAGGTATGAGGTCTGAAGATTGAGGATTCAGGATTGAGGATTCAGGATTGAGGTTTGAGGATTGAGGATTGAGGATTGAGGATTGAGGACTGAGGACTGAGGATCGAGTATTGAGAATTGAGGATTGAGGATTGAGGATTGAGGATTGAGTATTGAAGATTGAGTATTGAGGATTGAAGACTGACGATTGAGGATTGAGGATTCAGGATTGAGGATTGAGTATTGAGAATTGAAGATTGAGGATTGAGCATTGAGGATTGAGGATTGAGGATTGAGTATTGAGGATTGAGGATTGAGGATTGAAGAAAGAGTATTGAGGATTGAAGATTGAGTATTGGGGATTGAGGATTGAGGATTGAGTACTGAAGATAGAGGATGAGGGCTGAGGGTTGAGGATTGAGGTTTGAGGACTGAGGGCTTAGGATTGAGGATTGAGGATTGAGGATTGAGGCTTGAGGATTGAGGATTGAGGGTTGAAGATGGAGGATTGAGGATTGATGACCAGGGCTGAGAGTTGAGGATTGAGGTTTGAGGGCTCAGGACTGAGGATTGAGGATTGAGAGTTGAGGATTCAGGATTGAGGATTGAGGGTTGCGTATTGAAGATTGCGGATTGATGATTGAGGATTGAAAATTGAGTATTGAGGATTGAAGGCTGAGGATTGAGGATTGAGGATTGAGGAGTGACGATGAGGGCTGAGGGTTGAGGATTGAGGTTTGAGGACTGAGGCCTGAGGATTGAGGATTGAGAATTGAGGATTCAGGATTGAGGATTGAAGATTGAGGATTGGGTACTGAGGATTGAAGAATGAGGATTGAGGATTGAGGATTGAGAACTGAGGATTGAGGATTGGGTATTGAGGATTGAAGAATGAGGATTGAGGATTGAGGATTGAGGATTGAAGAAAGAGTATTGTGGATTGAACATTGAGGATTGGGGATTGAGGATTGAGGATTGAGGATTGAGTATTGAGGATTGAAGAAAGAGTATTGTGCATTGAAGATTGAGGATTGGGGATTGAGGATTGAGGATTGAGGATTGAGGGTTGAGGATCGAGGATTGAAGACTGAGGATTGAGGTTTGAGGATGAGGGCTGAGCATTGAGGGTTGAGGTTTGAGGACTGAGGACTGAGGATCAAGGATTGAGAATTGAGGATTGAGGATTGTGGATTGAAGATTGAGGACTGGGTATAGAAGATTGAAGAATGAGGATTGAGGATTGAGGATTGAGGATTGAAGATTGAGGATTGGGGATTGAGGATTGAAGAATGAGGATTGAGGATTGAGGATCGAGGATTGAAGACTGAGGATTGAGGTTTGAGGATGAGGGCTGAGGGCTGAGGATTGAGGTTTGTGGACTGAGGACTGAGAATCAAGGATTGAGAATTGAGGATTGAGGATTGTGGATTGAAGATTGAGGACTGGGTATAGAGGATTGAAGAATGAGGATTGAGAATTGAGGATTGAGGATTGAGGATTCAGAATTGAGGATTCAGAACTGAGGTTTGAGGACAGAGGATTGAGGATTGAGGATTGAAGATTGAGGATTGAGTATTGAGGATTGAAGATTGAGGATTGAGGATTGAGGATTGAGGATTGACGACGAGGTCTGAGGGTTGAGGATTGAGGTTTGATGACTGAGGACTGAGGATTGAGGATTGAGAATTGAGGATTGAGGATTGAGGATTGAAAACAGAGGATTGGGTATTGAGAATAGAGGAATGAGGATTGAGGATTGAGGAATGAGGATTGAGGAATGAAGACTGAGGATTGAGGACTGAGGATTGAGTGTTGAAGATTGAGTATTGAGAATTGTAGGTTGAGGATTGAGGATTGAGGATTGAGGATTGAGGATTGACGATTGAGGATTGGGGACTGAGTGTTGAGGGTTGGGTGATGAGAATTGATGTTTGTGGATAGAGATTTGAAGACTGCAGACTGAGTATTGCGTATTGAAGACTCTGAACTGATGATATTCTATTGAGGATTGAGGATTGACAACTGATTGTTGAGGACTGAGTGCTGAAGATTGAGGATTCAGGATTGAGGATTTAGGATTGTGGTTTGAGCACTGAGGATTGGGGATTGAGGATTGAGGATTGAGGATTGAGTATTGAGGATTGAAGAAAGAGTATTGTGGATTGAAGATTGAGGATTGGGGATTGAGGATTGAGGATTGAGGATTGAGGATTGAAGAAAGAGTATTGGGGATTGAAGATTGAGTATTGGGGATTGAGGATTGAGGATTGAGTACTGAAGATAGAGGATGAGGGCTGAGGGTTGAGGATTGAGGTTTGAGGACTGAGGGCTTAGGATTGAGGATTGAGGATTGAGGATTGAGGCTTGAGGATTGAGGATTGAGGGTTGAAGATGGAGGATTGAGGATTGATGACCAGGGCTGAGAGTTGAGGATTGAGGTTTGAGGGCTCAGGACTGAGGATTGAGGATTGAGAGTTGAGGATTCAGGATTGAGGATTGAGCGTTGCGTATTGAAGATTGCGGATTGATGATTGAGGATTGAAAATTGAGTATTGAGGATTGAAGGCTGAGGATTGAGGATTGAGGATTGAGGAGTGACGATGAGGGCTGAGGGTTGAGGATTGAGGTTTGAGGACTGAGGCCTGAGGATTGAGGATTGAGAATTGAGGATTCAGGATTGAGGATTGAAGATTGAGGATTGGGTATTGAGGATTGAAGAATGAGGATTGAGGATTGAGGATTGAGAACTGAGGATTGAGGATTGGGTATTGAGGATTGAAGAATGAGGATTGAGGATTGAGGATTGAGGATTGAAGAAAGAGTATTGTGGATTGAACATTGAGGATTGGGGATTGAGGATTGAGGATTGAGGATTGAGTATTGAGGATTGAAGAAAGAGTATTGTGCATTGAAGATTGAGGATTGGGGATTGAGGATTGAGGATTGAGGATTGAGGGTTGAGGATCGAGGATTGAAGACTGAGGATTGAGGTTTGAGGATGAGGGCTGAGCATTGAGGGTTGAGGTTTGAGGACTGAGGACTGAGGATCAAGGATTGAGAATTGAGGATTGAGGATTGTGGATTGAAGATTGAGGACTGGGTATAGAAGATTGAAGAATGAGGATTGAGGATTGAGGATTGAGGATTGAAGATTGAGGATTGGGGATTGAGGATTGAAGAATGAGGATTGAGGATTGAGGATCGAGGATTGAAGACTGAGGATTGAGGTTTGAGCATGAGGGCTGAGGGCTGAGGATTGAGGTTTGTGGACTGAGGACTGAGAATCAAGGATTGAGAATTGAGGATTGAGGATTGTGGATTGAAGATTGAGGACTGGGTATAGAGGATTGAAGAATGAGGATTGAGAATTGAGGATTGAGGATTGAGGATTCAGAATTGAGGATTCAGAACTGAGGTTTGAGGACAGAGGATTGAGGATTGAGGATTGAAGATTGAGGATTGAGTATTGAGGATTGAAGATTGAGGATTGAGGATTGAGGATTGAGGATTGACGACGAGGTCTGAGGGTTGAGGATTGAGGTTTGATGACTGAGGACTGAGGATTGAGGATTGAGAATTGAGGATTGAGGATTGAGGATTGAAAACAGAGGATTGGGTATTGAGAATAGAGGAATGAGGATTGAGGATTGAGGAATGAGGTTTGAGGAATGAAGACTGAGGATTGAGGACTGAGGATTGAGTGTTGAAGATTGAGTATTGAGGATTGTAGGTTGAGGATTGAGGATTGAGCATTGAGGATTGAGGATTGACGATTGAGGATTGGGGACTGAGTGTTGAGGGTTGGGTGATGAGAATTGATGTTTGTGGATAGAGATTTGAAGACTGCAGACTGAGTATTGCGTATTGAAGACTCTGAACTGATGATATTCTATTGAGGATTGAGGATTGACAACTGATTGTTGAGGACTGAGTGCTGAAGATTGAGGATTCAGGATTGAGGATTTAGGATTGTGGTTTGAGCACTGAGGATTGGGGATTGAGGATTGAGGATTGAGGATTGAGTATTGAGGATTGAAGAAAGAGTATTGTGGATTGAAGATTGAGGATTGGGGATTGAGGATTGAGGATTGAGGATTGAGTATTGAGGACTGAAGAAAGAGTATTGTGGATTGAAGGTTGAGGATTGGGGATTGAGGATTGAGGATTGAGGATTGAGGATTGAGGATCGAGGATTGAAGACTGAGGATTGAGGTTTGAGGATGAGGGCTGAGGATTGAGGGTTGAGGTTTGAGGACTGAGGACTGAGGATCAAGGATTGAGAATTGAGGATTGAGGATTGTGGATTGAAGATTGAGGACTGGGTATAGAGGATTGAAGAATGAGGATTGAGGATTGAGGATTGAGGATTGAAGAATGAGGATTGAGGATTGAGGATCGAGGATTGAAGACTGAGGATTGAGGTTTGAGGATGAGGGCTGAGGGTTGAGGATTGAGGTTTGTGGACTGAGGACTGAGAATCAAGGATTGAGAATTGAGGATTGAGGATTGTGGATTGAAGATTGAGGACTGGGTATAGAGGATTGAAGAATGAGGATTGAGGATTGAGGATTGAGGATTGAAGAATGAGGATTGAGGATTGAGGATCGAGGATTGAAGACTGAGGATTGAGGTTTGAGGATGAGGGCTGAGGGTTGAGGATTGAGGTTTGTGGACTGAGGACTGAGAATCAAGGATTGAGAATTGAGGATTGAGGATTGAGGATTGAAGATTGAGAACGAGGGCTGAGGGTTGAGGATTGAGGATTGAGGACTGAGGGCTGAGGATTGAGGATTGAGAATTGAGGATTGAGGGTTGAGGATTGAGGATTGTGAATGTGGGCTCAGGGCTGAGGATTGAGGTTTGAGTATAGAATCCTGAGAATTCAGAATATTCTATTGAGTATTGAGAATTGAGGATTGATGGTTGAGTATTGAGGATTGAGGATTGAGGATTGAGGATTGAGTATTGAAGATTGAGTATTGATGATTGAGGATTGAGGATTGAGAATTGAGGATTGAGGTTTGGGGATTGAAGATTGAGTATTCAGTATTGAGGATTGAGGATTGAGGATTGAGGATTGAGGATTGAGTATTGAGGATTGAAGATTGAGGATTGGGTACTGAGTGTTGTTGATTGAGGATTGAGGATTGAGTATTGAGGATTGAGGATTGAGAATTGAAGATTCGGTATTGAGGATTGAGGATTGAGAATTGAGGATAGAGGATTGAGCATTGAGGACTGAGTGTTGAGGATTGAGTGATGAGAATTGATGATTGTGGATAGAGGTTTGAAGATTGCAGATTGAGTATTTAGTATTGAAGACTGTGAATTGAGGATATTCTATTGAGGATTTAGGATTGACAACTGATTGTAGATGACTGAGGGCTGAAGATTGAGGATTCAGGAATGAGGATTCAGAATTGAGGATTCAGAACTGAGGTTTGAGGACAGAGGATTGAGTATTGAGGATTGAAGATTGAGGATTGAGTATTGAGGATTGAAGATTGAGGATTGAGGATTGAGGATTGACGATTGACGACGAGGTCTGAGGGTTGAGGATTGAGGTTTGATGACTGAGGACTGAGGATTGAGGATTGAGAATTGAGGATTGAGGATTGAGGATTGAAAATAGAGGATTGGGTATTGAGAATAGAGGAATGAGGATTGAGGATTGAGGATTGAGGATTGAGGATTGAGGATTGAGGATTGAGGATTGAAGATTGAATATTGATGATTGAACATTGAGGATTGAGGGTTGTGGATTGAGGACGAGGACTGAGGGCTGAGTATTGATGTTTGAGGTCTGAGGATTGAGGATTGAGGATTGAGAATTGAGGATTGAGGATTGAGGATTGAAGATTGAGGATTGGGTATTGAAGATTGAAGAATGGGGATTGAGGATTGAGGATTGATGATTGAAGAAAGAGTATTGAGGATTGAAGATTGAGGATTGGGGATTGAGGATTGAAGATTGAGGATTGAAGCTTGAGGATGAGAGCTGAGTGTTGAGGATTGAGGTTTGAGGAGTGAGGGCTGAGGTTTGAGGATTGAGAATTGAGGATTGAGGATTGAAGATTGAGTATTGATGATTGAGGATTGAGGATTGAGAATTGAGGATTGAGGTTTGGGGATTGAAGATTGAGTATTCAGTATTGAGGATTGAGGATTGAGGATTGAGGATTGAGGATTGAGTATTGAGGATTGAAGATTGAGGATTGGGGACTGAGTGTTGTAGATTGAGGATTGAGGATTGAAGATTGAGTATTGAGGATTGAAGATTGAGGACTGAGGATTGAGGATTGAGGATTGAGGATTGAAGATTGAGAACGAGGGCTGAGGGTTGAGGATTGAGGATTGAGGACTGAGGGCTGAGGATTGAGGATTGAGAATTGAGGATTGAGGGTTGAGGATTGAGGATTGTGAATGTGGGCTCAGGGCTGAGGATTGAGGTTTGAGTATAGAATCCTGAGAATTCAGAATATTCTATTGAGTATTGAGAATTGAGGATTGATGGTTGAGTATTGAGGATTGAGGATTGAGGATTGAGGATTGAGTATTGAAGATTGAGTATTGATGATTGAGGATTGAGGATTGGGAATTGAGGATTGAGGTTTGGGGATTGAAGATTGAGTATTCAGTATTGAGGATTGAGGATTGAGGATTGAGGATTGAGGATTGAGTATTGAGGATTGAAGATTGAGGATTGGGTACTGAGTGTTGTTGATTGAGGATTGAGGATTGAGTATTGAGGATTGAGGATTGAGAATTGAAGATTCGGTATTGAGGATTGAGGATTGAGAATTGAGGATAGAGGACTGAGCATTGAGGACTGAGTGTTGAGGATTGAGTGATGAGAATTGATGATTGTGGATAGAGGTTTGAAGATTGCAGATTGAGTATTTAGTATTGAAGACTGTGAATTGAGGATATTCTATTGAGGATTTAGGATTGACAACTGATTGTAGATGACTGAGGGCTGAAGATTGAGGATTCAGGAATGAGGATTCAGAATTGAGGATTCAGAACTGAGGTTTGAGGACAGAGGATTGAGGATTGAGGATTGAAGATTGAGGATTGAGTATTGAGGATTGAAGATTGAGGATTGAGGATTGAGGATTGAGGATTGACGACGAGGTCTGAGGGTTGAGGATTGAGGTTTGATGACTGAGGACTGAGGATTGAGGATTGAGAATTGAGGATTGAGGATTGAGGATTGAAAATAGGGGATTGGGTATTGAGAATAGAGGAATGAGGATTGAGGATTGAGGAATGAGGATTGAGGAATGAAGACTGAGGATTGAGGACTGAGGACTGAGTGTTGAAGATTGAGTATTGAGGATTGTAGGTTGAGGATTGAGGATTGAGGATTGAGGATTGAGGATTGAAGATTGAGGATTGGGGACTGAGTGTTGAGGGTTGGGTGATGAGAATTGATGTTTGTGGATAGAGATTTGAAGACTGCAGACTGAGTATTGCGTATTGAAGGCTCTGAACTGATGATATTCTATTGAGGATTGAGGATTGACAACTGATTGTTGAGGACTGAGTGCTGAAGATTGAGGATTCAGGATTGAGGATTTAGGATTGTGGTTTGAGGACTGAGGATTGAGGATTGAGGATTGAGGATTGAGGATTGAGGATTGAGGATTGAAGATTGAGGATTGAGGATTGAGGATTGAGGATTGAGGATTGAGGATTGAAGGTTGAGTATTGAGGATTGAAGGTTGACGATTGAGGATTGAGGATTGAGGATTGAAGATTGAGGATTGGGGACTGACTGTTGAGGGTTTAGTGATGAGAATTGAGCTTGTGGACAGAGATTTGAAGAATGCAGATTGAGTATTGAGTATTGAAAACAGTGAATTGATGATATTCTATTGAGGATTGAGGACTGACAACTGATTGTTGAGGTCTGAGGACTGAAGACTGAGGATTCAGGATTGAGGAATCAGGATTGACGTTTGAGGACTGAGGATTGAGGATTGAGGATTGAGGCTTGAGGATTGAGGATTGAGGGTTGAAGATGGAGGATTGAGGATTGATGACCAGGGCTGAGAGTTGAGGATTGAGGTTTGAGGGCTCAGGACTGAGGATTGAGGTTTGAGAGTTGAGGATTCAGGATTGAGGATTGAGGGTTGCGTATTGAAGATTGCGGATTGATGATTGAGGATTGAAGATTGAGTATTGAGGATTGAAAGCTGAGGATTGAGGATTGAGGATTGAGGAGTGACGATGAGGGCTGAGGGTTGAGGATTGAGGTTTGAGGACTGAGGCCTGAGGAATGAGGATTGAGAATTGAGGAATCAGGATTGAGGATTGAAGATTGAGGATTGGGTATTGAGGATTGGAGAATGAGGATTGAGGATTGAGGATTGAGGATTGAAGATTGAGGATTGGGGATTGAGGATTGAAGAATGAGGATTGAGGATTGAGGATCGAGGATTGAAGACTGAGGATTGAGGTTTGAGGATGAGGGCTGAGGGTTGAGGATTGAGGTTTGTGGACTGAGGACTGAGAATCAAGGATTGAGAATTGAGGATTGAGGATTGTGGATTGAAGATTGTGGACTGGGTATAGAGGATTGAAGAATGAGGATTGAGAATTGAGGATTGAGGATTGAGGATTGAGGATTGAGGATTGAAGATTGAGTATTGAGGATTGAAGACTGACGATTGAGGATTGAGGATTGAGGATTGAGGGTTGAGGATTGAGGATTGAAGATTGAGTATTGAGGATTGAAGATTGAGGACTGAGGATTGAGGATTGAGGATTGAGGATTGAAGATTGAGAACGAGGGCTGAGGGTTGAGGATTGAGGATTGAGGACTGAGGGCTGAGGATTGAGGATTGAGAATTGAGGATTGAGGGTTGAGGAATGAGGATTGTGAATGTGGGCTCAGGGCTGAGGATTGAGGTCTGAGGATAGAATCCTGAGAATTCAGAATATTCTATTGAGTATTGAGAATTGAGGATTGATGGTTGAGTATTGAGGATTGAGGATTGAGGATTGAGTATTGAGTACTGAGGATTGAAGATTGAGGATTGAGGATTGAGGATTGAGTATTGACGATTGAGGATTGAGGATTGAGGATTGAAGATTGAGGATTGAGGATTGAGGATTGAGGATTGAGGTTTGAGGATTGAGGATTGAAGATTGAGGATTGATGATTGAGGGTTGAGTATTGAGGATTGAGGATTGAGAATTGAGGAATGAAGATTGAGTATTGAGGATTGAAGATTGAGGATTGAGGAATGAGGACTGAGGACTGAGGATTGAGGATGAGGGCTGAGGGTTGAGGACTGAGATTTGAGGACTGAGGACTGAGGATTGAGGGTTGAGAATTGAGGATTGAGGATTCAGGATTGAAGATAGAGTATTGCGAATTGAGGATTGATGGTTGAGTATTGAGGATTGATGGTTGACGGTTGTGTGTTGAATGTTGAGGATCGAGGATTGAGGATTGAGGTCTGAGAATTGAGGATTGAAGATTGAGTATTGATGATTGTAGATTGAGGATTGTGGATTGAAGTTTGAGTATTGAGGACGAGGACTGACGGTTGAGGATTGAGGTTTGAGGATTGAGGATTGAGGATAGAGGACTGAGGATTGAGGATTGAGGATGGAGCATTGAGGATTGAAGATTGAGTACTGGGGAATGAGGATTGAAGATTGAGGATTAAGGATGGAGGATTGGGGATTGAGGATCTAGGGTTGGAGATTGATTATTGAGGATTGAAGATTGAGGATTGAGGATTGAGGATTGAGGATTGAGAATTGAGGATTGAGGATTCAGGATTGAGGATTGAGTATTGAAGATTGAGTATTGGGGATTGAAGACTGACGATTGAGGATTGAGGATTGAGGATTGAGGATTGAGGATTGAGGATTGAAGATTGAGTATTGAGAATTGAAGATTGAGGATTGAGGATTGAGGATTGAGGATTGAGGATTGGCGATTGAGGATTGAGGATTGAGGATTGAGGATTGAGGATTGAATATTGAGGATTGGGGACTGAGTGTTGAGGGTTGAGTGATGAGAATTGATGTTTGTGGATAGAGACTTGAAGATTGCCGATTGAGTATTGAGTATTGAAAACTGTGAATTGGTGATACTCTATTGAGGATTGAGGATTGACAACTGATTGTTGAGGTATGAGGTCTGAAGATTGAGGATTGAGGATTGAGGATTGAGGATTGACGATTGAGGATTGGGGACTGAGTGTTGAGGGTTGGGTGATGAGAATTGATGTTTGTGGATAGAGATTTGAAGACTGCAGACTGAGTATTGCGTATTGAAGACTCTGAACTGATGATATTCTATTGAGGATTGAGGATTGACAACTGATTGTTGAGGACTGAGTGCTGAAGATTGAGGATTCAGGATTGAGGATTTAGGATTGTGGTTTGAGCACTGAGGATTGGGGATTGAGGATTGAGGATTGAGGATTGAGTATTGAGGATTGAAGAAAGAGTATTGTGGATTGAAGATTGAGGATTGGGGATTGAGGATTGAGGATTGAGGATTGAGTATTGAGGATTGAAGAAAGAGTATTGTGGATTGAAGATTGAGGATTGGGGATTGAGGATTGAGGATTGAGGATTGAGGATTGAGGATCGAGGATTGAAGACTGAGGATTGAGGTTTGAGGATGAGGGCTGAGGATTGAGGATTGAGGATTGACGACGAGGTCTGAGGGTTGAGGATTGAGGTTTGATGACTGAGGACTGAGGATTGAGGATTGAGAATTGAGGATTGAGGATTGAGGATTGAAAACAGAGGATTGGGTATTGAGAATAGAGGAATGAGGATTGAGGATTGAGGAATGAGGATTGAGGAATGAAGACTGAGGATTGAGGACTGATAATTGAGTGTTGAAGATTGAGTATTGAGGATTGTAGGTTGAGGATTGAGGATTGAGGATTGAGGATTGAGGATTGACGATTGAGGATTGGGGACTGAGTGTTGAGGGTTGGGTGATGAGAATTGATGTTTGTGGATAGAGATTTGAAGACTGCAGACTGAGTATTGCGTATTGAAGACTCTGAACTGATGATATTCTATTGAGGATTGAGGATTGACAACTGATTGTTGAGGACTGAGTGCTGAAGATTGAGGATTCAGGATTGAGGATTTAGGATTGTGGTTTGAGCACTGAGGATTGGGGATTGAGGATTGAGGATTGAGGATTGAGTATTGAGGATTGAGGATTGAGAATTGAAGATTCGGTATTGAGGATTGAAGATTGAGAATTGAGGATAGAGGATTGAGCATTGAGGACTGAGTGTTGAGGATTGAGTGATGAGAATTGATGATTGTGGATAGAGGTTTGAAGATTGCAGATTGAGTATTTAGTATTGAAGACTGTGAATTGAGGATATTCTATTGAGGATTTAGGATTGACAACTGATTGTAGATGACTGAGGGCTGAAGATTGAGGATTCAGGAATGAGGATTCAGAATTGAGGATTCAGAACTGAGGTTTGAGGACAGAGGATTGAGGATTGAGGTTTCAAGATTGAGGATTGAGTATTGAGGATTGAAGATTGAGGATTGAGGATTGAGGATTGAGGATTGACGACGAGGTCTGAGGGTTGAGGATTGAGGTTTGATGACTGAGGACTGAGGATTGAGGATTGAGAATTGAGGATTGAGGATTGAGGATTGAAAATAGGGGATTGGGTATTGAGAATAGATGAATGAGGATTGAGGATTGAGGAATGAGGATTGAGGAATGAAGACTGAGGATTGAGGACTGAGGATTGAGTGTTGAAGATTGAGTATTGAGGATTGTAGGTTGAGGATTGAGGATTGAGGATTGAGGATTGAGGATTGAAGATTGAGGATTGGGGACTGAGTGTTGAGGGTTGGGTGATGAGAATTGATGTTTGTGGATAGAGATTTGAAGACTGCAGACTGAGTATTGCGTATTGAAGGCTCTGAACTGATGATATTCTATTGAGGATTGAGGATTGACAACTGATTGTTGAGGACTGAGTGCTGAAGATTGAGGATTCAGGATTGAGGATTTAGGATTGTGGTTTGAGGACTGAGGATTGAGGATTGAGGATTGAGGATTGAGGATTGAGGATTGAGGATTGAAGATTGAGGATTGAGGATTGAGGATTGAGGATTGAGGATTGAAGGTTGAGTATTGAGTATTGAAGGTTGACGATTGAGGATTGAGGATTGAGGATTGAAGATTGAGGATTGGGGACTGAGTGTTGAGGGTTTAGTGATGAGAATTGAGCTTGTGGACAGAGATTTGAAGAATGCAGATTGAGTATTGAGTATTGAAAACAGTGAATTGATGATATTCTATTGAGGATTGAGGACTGACAACTGATTGTTGAGGTCTGAGGACTGAAGACTGAGGATTCAGGATTGAGGAATCAGGATTGACGTTTGAGGACTGAGGATTGAGGATTGAGGATTGAGGCTTGAGGATTGAGGATTGAGGGTTGAAGATGGAGGATTGAGGATTGATGACCAGGGCTGAGAGTTGAGGATTGAGGTTTGAGGGCTCAGGACTGAGGATTGAGGTTTGAGAGTTGAGGATTCAGGATTGAGGATTGAGGGTTGCGTATTGAAGATTGCGGATTGATGATTGAGGATTGAAGATTGAGTATTGAGGATTGAAAGCTGAGGATTGAGGATTGAGGATTGAGGAGTGACGATGAGGGCTGAGGGTTGAGGATTGAGGTTTGAGGACTGAGGCCTGAGGAATGAGGATTGAGAATTGAGGATTCAGGATTGAGGATTGAGGGTTGCGTATTGAAGATTGCGGATTGATGATTGAGGATTGAAGATTGAGTATTGAGGATTGAAAGCTGAGGATTGAGGATTGAGGATTGAGGAGTGACGATGAGGGCTGAGGGTTGAGGATTGAGGTTTGAGGACTGAGGCCTGAGGAATGAGGATTGAGAATTGAGGAATCAGGATTGAGGATTGAAGATTGAGGATTGGGTATTGAGGATTGGAGAATGAGGATTGAGGATTGAGGATTGAGGATTGAAGATTGAGGATTGGGGATTGAGGATTGAAGAATGAGGATTGAGGATTGAGGATCGAGGATTGAAGACTGAGGATTGAGGTTTGAGGATGAGGGCTGAGGGTTGAGGATTGAGGTTTGTGGACTGAGGACTGAGAATCAAGGATTGAGAATTGAGGATTGAGGATTGTGGATTGAAGATTGTGGACTGGGTATAGAGGATTGAAGAATGAGGATTGAGAATTGAGGATTGAGGATTGAGGATTGAGGATTGAGGATTGAAGATTGAGTATTGAGGATTGAAGACTGACGATTGAGGATTGAGGATTGAGGATTGAGGGTTGAGGATTGAGGATTGAAGATTGAGTATTGAGGATTGAAGATTGAGGACTGAGGATTGAGGATTGAGGATTGAGGATTGAAGATTGAGAACGAGGGCTGAGGGTTGAGGATTGAGGATTGAGGACTGAGGGCTGAGGATTGAGGATTGAGAATTGAGGATTGAGGGTTGAGGAATGAGGATTGTGAATGTGGGCTCAGGGCTGAGGATTGAGGTCTGAGGATAGAATCCTGAGAATTCAGAATATTCTATTGAGTATTGAGAATTGAGGATTGATGGTTGAGTATTGAGGATTGAGGATTGAGGATTGAGTATTGAGTACTGAGGATTGAAGATTGAGGATTGAGGATTGAGGATTGAGTATTGACGATTGAGGATTGAGGATTGAGGATTGAAGATTGAGGATTGAGGATTGAGGATTGAGGATTGAGGTTTGAGGATTGAGGATTGAAGATTGAGGATTGATGATTGAGGGTTGAGTATTGAGGATTGAGGATTGAGAATTGAGGAATGAAGATTGAGTATTGAGGATTGAAGATTGAGGATTGAGGAATGAGGACTGAGGACTGAGGATTGAGGATGAGGGCTGAGGGTTGAGGACTGAGATTTGAGGACTGAGGACTGAGGATTGAGGGTTGAGAATTGAGGATTGAGGATTCAGGATTGAAGATAGAGTATTGCGAATTGAGGATTGATGGTTGAGTATTGAGGATTGATGGTTGACGGTTGTGTGTTGAATGTTGAGGATCGAGGATTGAGGATTGAGGTCTGAGAATTGAGGATTGAAGATTGAGTATTGATGATTGTAGATTGAGGATTGTGGATTGAAGTTTGAGTATTGAGGACGAGGACTGACGGTTGAGGATTGAGGTTTGAGGATTGAGGATTGAGGATAGAGGACTGAGGATTGAGGATTGAGGATGGAGCATTGAGGATTGAAGATTGAGTACTGGGGAATGAGGATTGAAGATTGAGGATTAAGGATGGAGGATTGGGGATTGAGGATCTAGGGTTGGAGATTGATTATTGAGGATTGAAGATTGAGGATTGAGGATTGAGGATTGAGGATTGAGAATTGAGGATTGAGGATTCAGGATTGAGGATTGAGTATTGAAGATTGAGTATTGGGGATTGAAGACTGACGATTGAGGATTGAGGATTGAGGATTGAGGATTGAGGATTGAGGATTGAAGATTGAGTATTGAGAATTGAAGATTGAGGATTGAGGATTGAGGATTGAGGATTGAGGATTGGCGATTGAGGATTGAGGATTGAGGATTGAGGATTGAGGATTGAATATTGAGGATTGGGGACTGAGTGTTGAGGGTTGAGTGATGAGAATTGATGTTTGTGGATAGAGACTTGAAGATTGCCGATTGAGTATTGAGTATTGAAAACTGTGAATTGGTGATACTCTATTGAGGATTGAGGATTGACAACTGATTGTTGAGGTATGAGGTCTGAAGATTGAGGATTGAGGATTGAGGATTGAGGATTGACGATTGAGGATTGGGGACTGAGTGTTGAGGGTTGGGTGATGAGAATTGATGTTTGTGGATAGAGATTTGAAGACTGCAGACTGAGTATTGCGTATTGAAGACTCTGAACTGATGATATTCTATTGAGGATTGAGGATTGACAACTGATTGTTGAGGACTGAGTGCTGAAGATTGAGGATTCAGGATTGAGGATTTAGGATTGTGGTTTGAGCACTGAGGATTGGGGATTGAGGATTGAGGATTGAGGATTGAGTATTGAGGATTGAAGAAAGAGTATTGTGGATTGAAGATTGAGGATTGGGGATTGAGGATTGAGGATTGAGGATTGAGTATTGAGGATTGAAGAAAGAGTATTGTGGATTGAAGATTGAGGATTGGGGATTGAGGATTGAGGATTGAGGATTGAGGATTGAGGATCGAGGATTGAAGACTGAGGATTGAGGTTTGAGGATGAGGGCTGAGGATTGAGGATTGAGGATTGACGACGAGGTCTGAGGGTTGAGGATTGAGGTTTGATGACTGAGGACTGAGGATTGAGGATTGAGAATTGAGGATTGAGGATTGAGGATTGAAAACAGAGGATTGGGTATTGAGAATAGAGGAATGAGGATTGAGGATTGAGGAATGAGGATTGAGGAATGAAGACTGAGGATTGAGGACTGATAATTGAGTGTTGAAGATTGAGTATTGAGGATTGTAGGTTGAGGATTGAGGATTGAGGATTGAGGATTGAGGATTGACGATTGAGGATTGGGGACTGAGTGTTGAGGGTTGGGTGATGAGAATTGATGTTTGTGGATAGAGATTTGAAGACTGCAGACTGAGTATTGCGTATTGAAGACTCTGAACTGATGATATTCTATTGAGGATTGAGGATTGACAACTGATTGTTGAGGACTGAGTGCTGAAGATTGAGGATTCAGGATTGAGGATTTAGGATTGTGGTTTGAGCACTGAGGATTGGGGATTGAGGATTGAGGATTGAGGATTGAGTATTGAGGATTGAAGAAAGAGTATTGTGGATTGAAGATTGAGGATTGGGGATTGAGGATTGAGGATTGAGGATTGAGTATTGAGGATTGAAGAAAGAGTATTGTGGATTGAAGGTTGAGGATTGGGGATTGAGGATTGAGGATTGAGGATTGAGGATTGAGGATCGAGGATTGAAGACTGAGGATTGAGGTTTGAGGATGAGGGCTGAGGATTGAGGGTTGAGGTTTGAGGACTGAGGACTGAGGATCAAGGATTGAGAATTGAGGATTGAGGATTGTGGATTGAAGATTGAGGACTGGGTATAGAGGATTGAAGAATGAGGATTGAGGATTGAGGATTGAGGATTGAAGATTGAGGATTGAGGATTGAGGACTGAGGGCTGAGGATTGAGGATTGAGAATTGAGGATTGAGGGTTGAGGATTGAGGATTGTGAATGTGGGCTCAGGGCTGAGGATTGAGGTTTGAGTATAGAATCCTGAGAATTCAGAATATTCTATTGAGTATTGAGAATTGAGGATTGATGGTTGAGTATTGAGGATTGAGGATTGAGGATTGAGGATTGAGTATTGAAGATTGAGTATTGATGATTGAGGATTGAGGATTGAGAATTGAGGATTGAGGTTTGGGGTTGAAGATTGAGTATTCAGTATTGAGGATTGAGGATTGAGGATTGAGGATTGAGGATTGAGTATTGAGGATTGAAGATTGAGGATTGGGGACTGAGTGTTGTAGATTGAGGATTGAGGATTGAAGATTGAGTATTGAGGATTGAAGATTGAGGACTGAGGATTGAGGATTGAGGATTGAGGATTGAAGATTGAGAACGAGGGCTGAGGGTTGAGGATTGAGGATTGAGGACTGAGGGCTGAGGATTGAGGATTGAGAATTGAGGATTGAGGGTTGAGGATTGAGGATTGTGAATGTGGGCTCAGGGCTGAGGATTGAGGTTTGAGTATAGAATCCTGAGAATTCAGAATATTCTATTGAGTATTGAGAATTGAGGATTGATGGTTGAGTATTGAGGATTGAGGATTGAGGATTGAGGATTGAGTATTGAAGATTGAGTATTGATGATTGAGGATTGAGGATTGGGAATTGAGGATTGAGGTTTGGGGATTGAAGATTGAGTATTCAGTATTGAGGATTGAGGATTGAGGATTGAGGATTGAGGATTGAGTATTGAGGATTGAAGATTGAGGATTGGGTACTGAGTGTTGTAGATTGAGGATTGAGGATTGAGTATTGAGGATTGAGGATTGAGAATTGAAGATTCGGTATTGAGGATTGAAGATTGAGAATTGAGGATAGAGGATTGAGCATTGAGGACTGAGTGTTGAGGATTGAGTGATGAGAATTGATGATTGTGGATAGAGGTTTGAAGATTGCAGATTGAGTATTTAGTATTGAAGACTGTGAATTGAGGATATTCTATTGAGGATTTAGGATTGACAACTGATTGTAGATGACTGAGGGCTGAAGATTGAGGATTCAGGAATGAGGATTCAGAATTGAGGATTCAGAACTGAGGTTTGAGGACAGAGGATTGAGGATTGAGGATTCAAGATTGAGGATTGAGTATTGAGGATTGAAGATTGAGGATTGAGGATTGAGGATTGAGGATTGACGACGAGGTCTGAGGGTTGAGGATTGAGGTTTGATGACTGAGGACTGAGGATTGAGGATTGAGAATTGAGGATTGAGGATTGAGGATTGAAAATAGGGGATTGGGTATTGAGAATAGATGAATGAGGATTGAGGATTGAGGAATGAGGATTGAGGAATGAAGACTGAGGATTGAGGACTGAGGATTGAGTGTTGAAGATTGAGTATTGAGGATTGTAGGTTGAGGATTGAGGATTGAGGATTGAGGATTGAGGATTGAAGATTGAGGATTGGGGACTGAGTGTTGAGGGTTGGGTGATGAGAATTGATGTTTGTGGATAGAGATTTGAAGACTGCAGACTGAGTATTGCGTATTGAAGGCTCTGAACTGATGATATTCTATTGAGGATTGAGGATTGACAACTGATTGTTGAGGACTGAGTGCTGAAGATTGAGGATTCAGGATTGAGGATTTAGGATTGTGGTTTGAGGACTGAGGATTGAGGATTGAGGATTGAGGATTGAGGATTGAGGATTGAGGATTGAAGATTGAGGATTGAGGATTGAGGATTGAGGATTGAGGATTGAAGGTTGAGTATTGAGTATTGAAGGTTGACGATTGAGGATTGAGGATTGAGGATTGAAGATTGAGGATTGGGGACTGAGTGTTGAGGGTTTAGTGATGAGAATTGAGCTTGTGGACAGAGATTTGAAGAATGCAGATTGAGTATTGAGTATTGAAAACAGTGAATTGATGATATTCTATTGAGGATTGAGGACTGACAACTGATTGTTGAGGTCTGAGGACTGAAGACTGAGGATTCAGGATTGAGGAATCAGGATTGACGTTTGAGGACTGAGGATTGAGGATTGAGGATTGAGGCTTGAGGATTGAGGATTGAGGGTTGAAGATGGAGGATTGAGGATTGATGACCAGGGCTGAGAGTTGAGGATTGAGGTTTGAGGGCTCAGGACTGAGGATTGAGGTTTGAGAGTTGAGGATTCAGGATTGAGGATTGAGGGTTGCGTATTGAAGATTGCGGATTGATGATTGAGGATTGAAGATTGAGTATTGAGGATTGAAAGCTGAGGATTGAGGATTGAGGATTGAGGAGTGACGATGAGGGCTGAGGGTTGAGGATTGAGGTTTGAGGACTGAGGCCTGAGGAATGAGGATTGAGAATTGAGGAATCAGGATTGAGGATTGAAGATTGAGGATTGGGTATTGAGGATTGGAGAATGAGGATTGAGGATTGAGGATTGAGAACTGAGGGTTGAGGATTGAGGATTGAAGATTGAGGATTGGGTATTGAGGATCGAAGAATGAGGATTGAGGATTGAGGATTGAGGATTGAAGAAAGAGTATTGTGGATTGAACATTGAGGATTGGGGATTGAGGATTGAGGATTGAGGATTGAGTATTGAGGTTTGAAGAAAGAGTATTGTGGATTGAAGATTGAGGATTGGGGATTGAGGATTGAGGATTGAGGATTGAGGATTGAGGAACGAGGATTGAAGACTGAGGATTGAGGTTTGAGGATGAGGGCTGAGGATTGAGGGTTGAGGTTTGAGGACTGAGGACTGAGGATCAAGGATTGAGAATTGAGGATTGAGGATTGTGGATTGAAGATTGACGACTGGGTATAGAGGATTGAAGAATGAGGATTGAGGATTGAGGATTGAGGATTGAAGATTGAGGATTGGGGATTGAGGATTGAAGAATGAGGATTGAGGATTGAGGATCGAGGATTGAAGACTGAGGATTGAGGTTTGAGGATGAGGGCTGAGGGTTGAGGATTGAGGTTTGTGGACTGAGGACTGAGAATCAAGGATTGAGAATTGAGGATTGAGGATTGTGGATTGAAGATTGAGGACTGGGTATAGAGGATTGAAGAATGAGGATTGAGAATTGAGGATTGAGGATTGAGGATTGAGGATTGAGGATTGAAGATTGAGTATTGAGGATTGAAGACTGACGATTGAGGATTGAGGACTGAGGATTGAGGGTTGAGGATTGAGGATTGAAGATTGAGTATTGAGGATTGAAGATTGAGGACTGAGGATTGAGGATTGAGGATTGAGGATTGAAGATTGAGAACGAGGGCTGAGGGTTGAGGATTGAGGATTGAGGACTGAGGGCTGAGGATTGAGGATTGAGAATTGAGGATTGAGGGTTGAGGATTGAGGATTGTGAATGTGGGCTCAGGGCTGAGGATTGAGGTTTGAGGATAGAATCCTGAGAATTCAGAATATTCTATTGAGTATTGAGAATTGAGGATTGATGGTTGAGTATTGAGGATTGAGGATTGAGGATTGAGGATTGAGTATTGAAGATTGAGTATTGATGATTGAGGATTGAGGATTGAGAATTGAGGATTGAGGTTTGGGGATTGAAGATTGAGTATTCAGTATTGAGGATTGAGGATTGAGGATTGAGGATTGAGGATTGAGTATTGAGGATTGAAGATTGAGGATTGGGGACTGAGTGTTGTAGATTGAGGATTGAGGATTGAGTATTGAGGATTGAGGATTGAGAATTGAAGATTCGGTATTGAGGATTGAAGATTGAGAATTGAGGATAGAGGATTAAGCATTGAGGACTGAGTGTTGAGGGTTGAGTGATGAGAATTGATGATTGTGGATAGAGGTTTGAAGATTGCAGATTGAGTATTTAGTATTGAAGACTGTGAATTGAGGATATTCTATTGAGGATTTAGGATTGACAACTGATTGTAGATGACTGAGGGCTGAAGATTGAGGATTCAGGAATGAGGATTCAGAATTGAGGATTCAGAACTGAGGCTTGAGGACAGAGGATTGAGGATTGAGGATTGAAGATTGAGGATTGAGTATTGAGGATTGAAGATTGAGGATTGAGGATTGAGGATTGAGGATTGACGACGAGGTCTGAGGGTTGAGGATTGAGGTTTGATGACTGAGGACTGAGGATTGAGGATTGAGAATTGAGGATTGAGGATTGAGGATTGAAAACAGAGGATTGGGTATTGAGAATAGAGGAATGAGGATTGAGGATTGAGGAATGAGGATTGAGGAATGAAGACTGAGGACTGAGGACTGAGGATTGAGTGTTGAAGATTGAGTATTGAGGATTGTAGGTTGAGGATTGAGGATTGAGGATTGAGGATTGAGGATTGACGATTGAGGATTGGGGACTGAGTGTTGAGGGTTGGGTGATGAGAATTGATGTTTGTGGATAGAGATTTGAAGACTGCAGACTGAGTATTGCGTATTGAAGACTCTGAACTGATGATACTCTATTGAGGATTGAGGATTGACATCTGATTGTTGAGGACTGAGTGCTGAAGATTGAGGATTGAGGATTGAGGATTGAGGATTGAGGATTGAGGAACGAGGATTGAAGACTGAGGATTGAGGTTTGAGGATGAGGGCTGAGGATTGAGGGTTGAGGTTTGAGGACTGAGGACTGAGGATCAAGGATTGAGAATTGAGGATTGAGGATTGTGGATTGAAGATTGACGACTGGGTATAGAGGATTGAAGAATGAGGATTGAGGTTTGAGGATGAGGGCTGAGGGTTGAGGATTGAGGTTTGTGGACTGAGGACTGAGAATCAAGGATTGAGAATTGAGGATTGAGGATTGTGGATTGAAGATTGAGGACTGGGTATAGAGGATTGAAGAATGAGGATTGAGAATTGAGGATTGAGGATTGAGGATTGAGGATTGAGGATTGAAGATTGAGTATTGAGGATTGAAGACTGACGATTGAGGATTGAGGATTGAGGATTGAGGATTGAGGATTGAGGATTGAAGATTGAGTATTGAGGATTGAAGATTGAGGACTGAGGATTGAGGATTGAGGATTGAGGATTGAAGATTGAGAACGAGGGCTGAGGGTTGAGGATTGAGGATTGAGGACTGAGGGCTGAGGATTGAGGATTGAGAATTGAGGATTGAGGGTTGAGGATTGAGGATTGTGAACGTGGGCTCAGGGCTGAGGATTGAGGTTTGAGTATAGAATCCTGAGAATTCAGAATATTCTATTGAGTATTGAGAATTGAGGATTGAGGATTGAGGATTGAGTATTGAGGATTGAAGATTGAGGATTGGGGACTGAGTGTTGTAGATTGAGGATTGAGGATTGAGTATTGAGGATTGAGGATTGAGAATTGAAGATTCGGTATTGAGGATTGAAGATTGAGAATTGAGGATAGAGGGTTGAGCATTGAGGACTGAGTGTTGAGGGTTGAGTGATGAGAATTGATGATTGTGGATAGAGGTTTGAAGATTGCAGATTGAGTATTTAGTATTGAAGACTGTGAATTGAGGATATTCTATTGAGGATTTAGGATTGACAACTGATTGTAGATGACTGAGGGCTGAAGATTGAGGATTCAGGGATGAGGATTCAGAATTGAGGATTCAGAACTGAGGTTTGAGGACAGAGGATTGAGGATTGAGGATTGAAGATTGAGGATTGAGTATTGAGGATTGAAGATTGAAGATTGAGGATTGAGGATTGAGGATTGACGACGAGGTCTGAGGGTTGAGGATTGAGGTTTGATGACTGAGGACTGAGGATTGAGGATTGAGAATTGAGGATTGAGGATTGAGGATTGAAAATAGAGGATTGGGTATTGAGAATAGAGGAATGAGGATTGAGGATTGAGGAATGAGGATTGACGAATGAAGACTGAGGATTGAGGACTGAGGATTGAGTGTTGAAGATTGAGTATTGAGGATTGTAGGTTGAGGATTGAGGATTGAGGATTGAGGATTGAGGATTGACGATTGAGGATTGGGGACTGAGTGTTGAGGGTTGGGTGATGAGAATTGATGTTTGTGGATAGAGATTTGAAGACTGCAGACTGAGTATTGCGTATTGAAGACTCTGAACTGATGATATTCTATTGAGGATTGAGGATTGACATCTGATTGTTGAGGACTGAGTGCTGAAGATTGAGGATTCAGGATTGAGGATTTAGGATTGTGGTTTGAGGACTGAGGATTGAGGATTGAGGATTGAGGATTGAGGATTGAGGATTGAGGATTGAAGATTGAGGATTGAGGATTGAGGATTGAGGATTGGGGATTGAGGATTGAGGATTGAGGATTGAGGATTGAGGATCGAGGATTGAAGACTGAGGATTGAGGTTTGAGGATGAGGGCTGAGCATTGAGGGTTGAGGTTTGAGGACTGAGGACTGAGGATCAAGGATTGAGAATTGAGGTTGAGGATTGTGGATTGAAGATTGAGGACTGGGTATAGAGGATTGAAGAATGAGGATTGAGGATTGAGGATTGAGGATTGAAGATTGAGGATTGGGGATTGAGGATTGAAGAATGAGGATTGAGGATTGAGGATCGAGGATTGAAGACTGAGGATTGAGGTTTGAGGATGAGGGCTGAGGGCTGAGGATTGAGGTTTGGGGACTGAGGACTGAGAATCAAGGATTGAGAATTGAGGATTGAGGATTGTGGATTGAAGATTGAGGACTGGGTATAGAGGATTGAAGAATGAGGATTGAGAATTGAGGATTGAGGATTGAGGATTGAGGATTGAGGATTGAAGATTGAGTATTGAGGATTGAAGATTGAGTATTGAGGATTGAAGACTGACGATTGAGGATTGAGGATTGAGGATTGAGGATTGAGGATTGAGGATTGAAGATTGGGTATTGAGGATTGAAGATTGAGGACTGAGGATTGAGGATTGAGGATTGAGGATTGAAGATTGAGAACGAGGGCTGAGGGTTGAGGATTGAGGATTGAGGACTGAGGGCTGAGGATTGAGGATTGAGAATTGAGGATTGAGGGTTGAGGATTGAGGATTGTGAATGTGGGCTCAGGGCTGAGGATTGAGGTTTGAGTATAGAATCCTGAGAATTCAGAATATTCTATTGAGTATTGAGAATTGAGGATTGATGGTTGTGTATTGAGGATTGAGGATTGAGGATTGAGGATTGAGTATTGAAGATTGAGTATTGATGATTGAGGATTGAGGATTGAGAATTGAGGATTGAGATTTGGGGATTGAAGATTGAGTATTCAGTATTGAGGATTGAGGATTGAGGACTGAGGATTGAGGATTGAGTATTGAGGATTGAAGATTGAGGATTGGGGACTGAGTGTTGTAGATTGAGGATTGAGGATTGAGTATTGAGGATTGAGGATTGAGAATTGAAGATTCGGTATTGAGGATTGAAGATTGAGAATTGAGGATAGAGGATTGAGCATTGAGGACTGAGTGTTGAGGGTTGAGTGATGAGAATTGATGATTGTGGATAGAGGTTTGAAGATTGCAGATTGAGTATTTAGTATTGAAGACTGTGAATTGAGGATATTCTATTGAGGATTTAGGATTGACAACTGATTGTAGATGACTGAGGGCTGAAGATTGAGGATTCAGGAATGAGGATTCAGAATTGAGGATTCAGAACTGAGGTTTGAGGACAGAGGATTGAGGATTGAGGATTGAAGATTGAGGATTGAGTATTGAGGATTGAAGATTGAGGATTGAGGATTGAGGATTGACGATTGACGACGAGGTCTGAGGGTTGAGGATTGAGGTTTGATGACTGAGGACTGAGGATTGAGGATTGAGAATTGAGGATTGAGGATTGAGGATTGAAAATAGAGGATTGGGTATTGAGAATAGAGGAATGAGGATTGAGGATTGAGGATTGAGGATTGAGGATTGAGGATTGAGGATTGAGGATTGAAGATTGAATATTGATGATTGAACATTGAGGATTGAGGGTTGTGGATTGAGGACGAGGACTGAGGGCTGAGTATTGATGTTTGAGGTCTGAGGATTGAGGATTGAGGATTGAGAATTGAGGATTGAGGATTGAGGATTGAAGATTGAGGATTGGGTATTGAAGATTGAAGAATGGGGATTGAGGATTGAGGATTGATGATTGAAGAAAGAGTATTGAGGATTGAAGATTGAGGATTGGGGATTGAGGATTGAAGATTGAGGATTGAAGCTTGAGGATGAGAGCTGAGTGTTGAGGATTGAGGTTTGAGGAGTGAGGGCTGAGGTTTGAGGATTGAGAATTGAGGATTGAGGATTGGGGACTGAGGATTGAAGAATGTGGATTGAGGATTGAGTATTGAGGATTGACGATTGAGGATTGAAGATTCAGTATAGAGGATTGAAGATTGAGAATTGAGGATTGAGGATTGAGCATTGAGGACTGAGTGTTGAGGGTTGAGTGATGAGAATTGATGATTGTGGATAGAGGTTTGAAGATTGGAGATTGAGTATTGAGTATTGAAAACGGTGAATTGAGGATATTCTATTGAGTATTGAGGATTGACAACTGATTGTCGATGACTGAGGGCTGTAGGTTGAGGATTCAGGAATGAGGATTCAGAATTGAGGATGCAGAATTGAGGTTTGAGGACTGAGGATTGAGGATTGAGGATTGAGGATTGAGGATTGAGGATCGATGATTGAAGACTGAGGATTGAGGTTTGAGGATGAGAGCTGAGGTTTGAGGATTGAGGTTAGAGGACTGAGGACTGAGGATCAAGGATTGTGAATTGAGGATTGAGGATTGTGGATTGAAGATTGAGGACTGGGTATAGAGAATTGAAGAATGAGGATTGAGGATTGAGGATTGAGGATTGAAGATTGAGGATTGGGTATTGAGGATTGAAGAATGAGGATTGAGGATTGAGGATCGAGGATTGAAGACTGAGGATTGAGGTTTGAGGATGAGGGCTGAGGGTTGAGGATTGAGGTTTGAGGACTGAGGACTGAGTATAGAGGATTGAAGAATGAGGATTGAGAATTGAGGATTGAGGATTGAGGATTGAGGATTGAGGATTGAAGATTGAGTATTGAGGATTGAAGACTGACGATTGAGGATTGAGGATTGAGGATTGAGGATTGAGGATTGAGGATTGAAAATAGAGGATTGGGTATTGAGAATTGAGGAATGAGGATTGGGTATTGAGGATTGAACATTGAGGATTGAGGATTGAGGATTGAGGATTGAGGATTGAGGATTGAGGATTGAACATTGAGGATTGAGGATTGAGGATTGAGGATTGAGGATTGAGGATTGAGGAATGAACATTGAGGATTGAGGATTGAGGATTGAGGATTGAGGATTGAGGATTGAAGAATGAAGATTGAATATTGCTGATTGAAGATTGAGGATTGAGGATTGAGGGTTGTGGATTGAGGACGAGGACTGAGGGCTGAGTTTTGATGTTTGAGGTCTGAGGATTGAGGATTGAGGATTGAGAATTGAGGATTGAGGATTGAGGATTGAAGATTGATGATTGGGTATTGAGGATTGAAGAATGAGGATTGAGGATTCAGGATTGAGTATTGAGGATTGAAGAAAGTGTATTGAGGATTGAAGATTGAGGATTGGGGATTGAGGATTGAGGATTGAGGATTGAAGATTGAGGATGAGGGCTGAGGGTTGAGGATTGAGGTTTGAGGACTGAGGGCTGAGGATTGAGGACTGAGAGTTGAGGATTGAGGATTGAGGATTGTGAATGAGGGCTCAGGTTTGAGGATTCAGTTTTGAGTATAGAATCCTGAGAATTCAGGATATTCTATTGAGTATTGAGAATTGAGTATTGATAGTTGAGTATTGGGGATTGAGGATTGAGGATTGAGGATTGAGTATTGAAGACTGAGGATTGAGAATTGAGGATGAGGGCTGAGCGTTGAGGATTGAGATTTGAGGACTGAGGACTGAGGATCGAGGATTGAGAGTTGTGGATTGAGGATTGAGGATTGAAGCTTGAGGATTGGGTATAGAGGATTGAAGAATGAGGATTGAGGATTGAGGATTGAGGATTGAGGGTTGAGGATTGAAGATTCAGGATTGAGGATTCAAGATTGAGGATTGAGTATTGAGGATTGAACATTGAGGATTGAGGATTGAGGATTGAGGATTGAGGATTGAGGATTGAGGATTGAAGATTGAATATTGATGATTGAACATTGAGGATTGAGGATTGAGGGTTGTGGATTGAGGACGAGGACTGAGGGCTGAGTATTGATGTTTGAGGTCTGAGGATTGAGGATTGAGGTTTGAGAATTGAGGATTGAGGATTGAGGATTGAAGATTGAGGATTGGGTATTGAAGATTGAAGAATGAGGATTGAGGATTGAGGATTGAGGATTGAAGAAAGAGTATTGATGACTGAGGATTGAGGATTGAGGATTGAGGATTGAGAATTGAGGATTGAACATTGAGTATTCAGGATTGAGGATTGAGGATTGAGGATTGAGGATTGAGGATTGAGTATTGAGGATTGAAGATTGAGGATTGGGGACTGAGGATTGAAGATTGAGGATTGAGGATTGAGTATTGGGGATTGAGGATTGGGGATTGTAGATTCAGTATTGAGGATTGAAGATTGAGAATTGAGGATTGAGAATTGAGCATTGAGGACTGAGTGTTGAGGGTTGAGTGATGAGAATTGATGATTGTGGATAGAGGTTTGAAGATTGCAGATTGAGTATTTAGTATTGAAGACTGTGAATTGAGGATATTCTATTGAGGATTTAGGATTGACAACTGATTGTAGATGACTGAGGGCTGAAGATTGAGGATTCAGGAATGAGGATTCAGAATTGAGGATTCAGAACTGAGGTTTGAGGACAGAGGATTGAGGATTGAGGATTGAAGATTGAGGATTGAGTATTGAGGATTGAAGATTGAGGATTGAGGATTGAGGATTGACGATTGACGACGAGGTCTGAGGGTTGAGGATTGAGGTTTGATGACTGAGGACTGAGGATTGAGGATTGAGAATTGAGGATTGAGGATTGAGGATTGAAAATAGAGGATTGGGTATTGAGAATAGAGGAATGAGGATTGAGGATTGAGGATTGAGGATTGAGGATTGAGGATTGAGGATTGAGGATTGAAGATTGAATATTGATGATTGAACATTGAGGATTGAGGGTTGTGGATTGAGGACGAGGACTGAGGGCTGAGTATTGATGTTTGAGGTCTGAGGATTGAGGATTGAGGATTGAGAATTGAGGATTGAGGATTGAGGATTGAAGATTGAGGATTGGGTATTGAAGATTGAAGAATGGGGATTGAGGATTGAGGATTGATGATTGAAGAAAGAGTATTGAGGATTGAAGATTGAGGATTGGGGATTGAGGATTGAAGATTGAGGATTGAAGCTTGAGGATGAGAGCTGAGTGTTGAGGATTGAGGTTTGAGGAGTGAGGGCTGAGGTTTGAGGATTGAGAATTGAGGATTGAGGATTGGGGACTGAGGATTGAAGAATGTGGATTGAGGATTGAGTATTGAGGATTGAGGATTGAGGATTGAAGATTCAGTATAGAGGATTGAAGATTGAGAATTGAGGATTGAGGATTGAGCATTGAGGACTGAGTGTTGAGGGTTGAGTGATGAGAATTGATGATTGTGGATAGAGGTTTGAAGATTGGAGATTGAGTATTGAGTATTGAAAACGGTGAATTGAGGATATTCTATTGAGTATTGAGGATTGACAACTGATTGTCGATGACTGAGGGCTGTAGGTTGAGGATTCAGGAATGAGGATTCAGAATTGAGGATGCAGAATTGAGGTTTGAGGACTGAGGATTGAGGATTGAGGATTGAGGATTGAGGATTGAGGATCGATGATTGAAGACTGAGGATTGAGGTTTGAGGATGAGAGCTGAGGTTTGAGGATTGAGGTTAGAGGACTGAGGACTGAGGATCAAGGATTGTGAATTGAGGATTGAGGATTGTGGATTGAAGATTGAGGACTGGGTATAGAGAATTGAAGAATGAGGATTGAGGATTGAGGATTGAGGATTGAAGATTGAGGATTGGGTATTGAGGATTGAAGAATGAGGATTGAGGATTGAGGATCGAGGATTGAAGACTGAGGATTGAGGTTTGAGGATGAGGGCTGAGGGTTGAGGATTGAGGTTTGAGGACTGAGGACTGAGTATAGAGGATTGAAGAATGAGGATTGAGAATTGAGGATTGAGGATTGAGGATTGAGGATTGAGGATTGAAGATTGAGTATTGAGGATTGAAGACTGACGATTGAGGATTGAGGATTGAGGATTGAGGATTGAGGATTGAGGATTGAAAATAGAGGATTGGGTATTGAGAATTGAGGAATGAGGATTGGGTATTGAGGATTGAACATTGAGGATTGAGGATTGAGGATTGAGGATTGAGGATTGAGGATTGAGGATTGAACATTGAGGATTGAGGATTGAGGATTGAGGATTGAGGATTGAGGATTGAGGAATGAACATTGAGGATTGAGGATTGAGGATTGAGGATTGAGGATTGAGGATTGAAGAATGAAGATTGAATATTGCTGATTGAAGATTGAGGATTGAGGATTGAGGGTTGTGGATTGAGGACGAGGACTGAGGGCTGAGTTTTGATGTTTGAGGTCTGAGGATTGAGGATTGAGGATTGAGAATTGAGGATTGAGGATTGAGGATTGAAGATTGATGATTGGGTATTGAGGATTGAAGAATGAGGATTGAGGATTCAGGATTGAGTATTGAGGATTGAAGAAAGTGTATTGAGGATTGAAGATTGAGGATTGGGGATTGAGGATTGAGGATTGAGGATTGAAGATTGAGGATGAGGGCTGAGGGTTGAGGATTGAGGTTTGAGGACTGAGGGCTGAGGATTGAGGACTGAGAGTTGAGGATTGAGGATTGAGGATTGTGAATGAGGGCTCAGGTTTGAGGATTCAGTTTTGAGTATAGAATCCTGAGAATTCAGGATATTCTATTGAGTATTGAGAATTGAGTATTGATAGTTGAGTATTGGGGATTGAGGATTGAGGATTGAGGATTGAGTATTGAAGACTGAGGATTGAGAATTGAGGATGAGGGCTGAGCGTTGAGGATTGAGATTTGAGGACTGAGGACTGAGGATCGAGGATTGAGAGTTGTGGATTGAGGATTGAGGATTGAAGCTTGAGGATTGGGTATAGAGGATTGAAGAATGAGGATTGAGGATTGAGGATTGAGGATTGAGGGTTGAGGATTGAAGATTCAGGATTGAGGATTCAAGATTGAGGATTGAGTATTGAGGATTGAACATTGAGGATTGAGGATTGAGGATTGAGGATTGAGGATTGAGGATTGAGGATTGAAGATTGAATATTGATGATTGAACATTGAGGATTGAGGATTGAGGGTTGTGGATTGAGGACGAGGACTGAGGGCTGAGTATTGATGTTTGAGGTCTGAGGATTGAGGATTGAGGTTTGAGAATTGAGGATTGAGGATTGAGGATTGAAGATTGAGGATTGGGTATTGAAGATTGAAGAATGAGGATTGAGGATTGAGGATTGAGGATTGAAGAAAGAGTATTGATGACTGAGGATTGAGGATTGAGGATTGAGGATTGAGAATTGAGGATTGAACATTGAGTATTCAGGATTGAGGATTGAGGATTGAGGATTGAGGATTGAGGATTGAGTATTGAGGATTGAAGATTGAGGATTGGGGACTGAGGATTGAAGATTGAGGATTGAGGATTGAGTATTGGGGATTGAGGATTGGGGATTGTAGATTCAGTATTGAGGATTGAAGATTGAGAATTGAGGATTGAGAATTGAGCATTGAGGACTGAGTGTTGAGGGTTGAGTGATGAGAATTGATGATTGTGGATAGAGGTTTGAAGATTGCAGATTGAGTATTTAGTATTGAAGACTGTGAATTGAGGATATTCTATTGAGGATTTAGGATTGACAACTGATTGTAGATGACTGAGGGCTGAAGATTGAGGATTCAGGAATGAGGATTCAGAATTGAGGATTCAGAACTGAGGTTTGAGGACAGAGGATTGAGGATTGAGGATTGAAGATTGAGGATTGAGTATTGAGGATTGAAGATTGAGGATTGAGGATTGAGGATTGACGATTGACGACGAGGTCTGAGGGTTGAGGATTGAGGTTTGATGACTGAGGACTGAGGATTGAGGATTGAGAATTGAGGATTGAGGATTGAGGATTGAAAATAGAGGATTGGGTATTGAGAATAGAGGAATGAGGATTGAGGATTGAGGATTGAGGATTGAGGATTGAGGATTGAGGATTGAGGATTGAAGATTGAATATTGATGATTGAACATTGAGGATTGAGGGTTGTGGATTGAGGACGAGGACTGAGGGCTGAGTATTGATGTTTGAGGTCTGAGGATTGAGGATTGAGGATTGAGAATTGAGGATTGAGGATTGAGGATTGAAGATTGAGGATTGGGTATTGAAGATTGAAGAATGGGGATTGAGGATTGAGGATTGATGATTGAAGAAAGAGTATTGAGGATTGAAGATTGAGGATTGGGGATTGAGGATTGAAGATTGAGGATTGAAGCTTGAGGATGAGAGCTGAGTGTTGAGGATTGAGGTTTGAGGAGTGAGGGCTGAGGTTTGAGGATTGAGAATTGAGGATTGAGGATTGGGGACTGAGGATTGAAGAATGTGGATTGAGGATTGAGTATTGAGGATTGAGGATTGAGGATTGAAGATTCAGTATAGAGGATTGAAGATTGAGAATTGAGGATTGAGGATTGAGCATTGAGGACTGAGTGTTGAGGGTTGAGTGATGAGAATTGATGATTGTGGATAGAGGTTTGAAGATTGGAGATTGAGTATTGAGTATTGAAAACGGTGAATTGAGGATATTCTATTGAGTATTGAGGATTGACAACTGATTGTCGATGACTGAGGGCTGTAGGTTGAGGATTCAGGAATGAGGATTCAGAATTGAGGATGCAGAATTGAGGTTTGAGGACTGAGGATTGAGGATTGAGGATTGAGGATTGAGGATTGAGGATCGATGATTGAAGACTGAGGATTGAGGTTTGAGGATGAGAGCTGAGGTTTGAGGATTGAGGTTAGAGGACTGAGGACTGAGGATCAAGGATTGTGAATAGAGGATTGAGGATTGTGGATTGAAGATTGAGGACTGGGTATAGAGAATTGAAGAATGAGGATTGAGGATTGAGGATTGAGGATTGAAGATTGAGGATTGGGTATTGAGGATTGAAGAATGAGGATTGAGGATTGAGGATCGAGGATTGAAGACTGAGGATTGAGGTTTGAGGATGAGGGCTGAGGGTTGAGGATTGAGGTTTGAGGACTGAGGACTGAGTATAGAGGATTGAAGAATGAGGATTGAGAATTGAGGATTGAGGATTGAGGATTGAGGATTGAGGATTGAAGATTGAGTATTGAGGATTGAAGACTGACGATTGAGGATTGAGGATTGAGGATTGAGGATTGAGGATTGAGGATTGAAAATAGAGGATTGGGTATTGAGAATTGAGGAATGAGGATTGGGTATTGAGGATTGAACATTGAGGATTGAGGATTGAGGATTGAGGATTGAGGATTGAGGATTGAGGATTGAACATTGAGGATTGAGGATTGAGGATTGAGGATTGAGGATTGAGGATTGAGGAATGAACATTGAGGATTGAGGATTGAGGATTGAGGATTGAGGATTGAGGATTGAAGAATGAAGATTGAATATTGCTGATTGAAGATTGAGGATTGAGGATTGAGGGTTGTGGATTGAGGACGAGGACTGAGGGCTGAGTTTTGATGTTTGAGGTCTGAGGATTGAGGATTGAGGATTGAGAATTGAGGATTGAGGATTGAGGATTGAAGATTGATGATTGGGTATTGAGGATTGAAGAATGAGGATTGAGGATTCAGGATTGAGTATTGAGGATTGAAGAAAGTGTATTGAGGATTGAAGATTGAGGATTGGGGATTGAGGATTGAGGATTGAGGATTGAAGATTGAGGATGAGGGCTGAGGGTTGAGGATTGAGGTTTGAGGACTGAGGGCTGAGGATTGAGGACTGAGAGTTGAGGATTGAGGATTGAGGATTGTGAATGAGGGCTCAGGTTTGAGGATTCAGTTTTGAGTATAGAATCCTGAGAATTCAGGATATTCTATTGAGTATTGAGAATTGAGTATTGATAGTTGAGTATTGGGGATTGAGGATTGAGGATTGAGGATTGAGTATTGAAGACTGAGGATTGAGAATTGAGGATGAGGGCTGAGCGTTGAGGATTGAGATTTGAGGACTGAGGACTGAGGATCGAGGATTGAGAGTTGTGGATTGAGGATTGAGGATTGAAGCTTGAGGATTGGGTATAGAGGATTGAAGAATGAGGATTGAGGATTGAGGATTGAGGATTGAGGGTTGAGGATTGAAGATTCAGGATTGAGGATTCAAGATTGAGGATTGAGTATTGAGGATTGAACATTGAGGATTGAGGATTGAGGATTGAGGATTGAGGATTGAGGATTGAGGATTGAAGATTGAATATTGATGATTGAACATTGAGGATTGAGGATTGAGGGTTGTGGATTGAGGACGAGGACTGAGGGCTGAGTATTGATGTTTGAGGTCTGAGGATTGAGGATTGAGGTTTGAGAATTGAGGATTGAGGATTGAGGATTGAAGATTGAGGATTGGGTATTGAAGATTGAAGAATGAGGATTGAGGATTGAGGATTGAGGATTGAAGAAAGAGTATTGATGACTGAGGATTGAGGATTGAGGATTGAGGATTGAGAATTGAGGATTGAACATTGAGTATTCAGGATTGAGGATTGAGGATTGAGGATTGAGGATTGAGGATTGAGTATTGAGGATTGAAGATTGAGGATTGGGGACTGAGGATTGAAGATTGAGGATTGAGGATTGAGTATTGGGGATTGAGGATTGGGGATTGTAGATTCAGTATTGAGGATTGAAGATTGAGAATTGAGGATTGAGAATTGAGCATTGAGGGCTGAGTGTTGAGGGTTGAGTGATGAGAATTGATGTTTGTGGATAGAGGTTTGAAGATTGCAGATTGAGTATTGAGTATTGAAAACTGTAAATTGAGGATATTCTATTGAGGATTGAGGATTGACAACTGATTGTTGATGACTGAGGGCTGAAGATTGAGGATTCAGGAATGCGGATTCAGAATTGAGGTTCGAGGACTGAGGATTGAGGATTGAAGATTGAGTATTGAGGATTGAAGATTGAGGATTGAGGATTGAGGATTGAGGATTGAGGATTGAAGATTGAGTATTGGGGATTAAAGATTGAGGATTGAGGATTGAGGATTGATGATTGAGGATTGAAGATTGAGGATTGGGGACTGAGTGTTGAGCGTTGAGTGATGAGAATTGATGTTTGTGGATAGAGATTTGAAGATTGCAGGTTGAGTATTGAGTATTGAACGGTGTGAATTGATGATATTCTATTGAGGATTGAGGATTGACAACTGATTGTTGATGTCTGAGGTCTGAAGGTTCAGGATTCAGGGTTGAGGAATCAGGATTGAGGTTTGAGAACTGAGGATTGAGGAGTGAGGATTGAGGATTGAGGATTAAGGACTGAGGATTGGAGATTGAGGATTGAGGATTGAGGATGAGGGCTGAGGGTTGAGGATTGAGGTTTGAGGACTGACGACTGAGGATCGAGGGATGAGTATTGAGGATTGAAGACTGACGATTGAGGATTGAGGATTGAGGATTGAGGATTGAGGATTGAGGATTGAAAATAGAGGATTGGGTATTGAGAATTGAGGAATGAGGATTGGGTATTGAGGATTGAACATTGAGGATTGAGGATTGAGGATTGAGGATTGAGGATTGAGGATTGAGGATTGAACATTGAGGATTGAGGATTGAGGATTGAGGATTGAGGATTGAGGATTGAGGAATGAACATTGAGGATTGAGGATTGAGGATTGAGGATTGAGGATTGAGGATTGAAGAATGAAGATTGAATATTGCTGATTGAAGATTGAGGATTGAGGATTGAGGGTTGTGGATTGAGGACGAGGACTGAGGGCTGAGTTTTGATGTTTGAGGTCTGAGGATTGAGGATTGAGGATTGAGAATTGAGGATTGAGGATTGAGGATTGAAGATTGATGATTGGGTATTGAGGATTGAAGAATGAGGATTGAGGATTCAGGATTGAGTATTGAGGATTGAAGAAAGTGTATTGAGGATTGAAGATTGAGGATTGGGGATTGAGGATTGAGGATTGAGGATTGAAGATTGAGGATGAGGGCTGAGGGTTGAGGATTGAGGTTTGAGGACTGAGGGCTGAGGATTGAGGACTGAGAATTGAGGATTGAGGATTGAGGATTGTGAATGAGGGCTCAGGTTTGAGGATTCAGTTTTGAGTATAGAATCCTGAGAATTCAGGATATTCTATTGAGTATTGAGAATTGAGTATTGATGGTTGAGTATTGGGGATTGAGGATTGAAGGATTGAGGATTGAGTATTGAAGACTGAGGATTGAGAATTGAGGATGAGGGCTGAGCGTTGAGGATTGAGATTTGAGGACTGAGGACTGAGGATCGAGGATTGAGAATTGAGGATTGAGGATTGAGGATTGAAGCTTGAGGATTGGGTATAGAGGATTGAAGAATGAGGATTGAGGATTGAGGATTGAGGATTGAGGGTTGAGGATTGAAGATTGAGGATTGAGGATTCAAGATTGAGGATTGAGTATTGAGGATTGAACATTGAGGATTGAGGATTGAGGATTGAGGATTGAGGATTGAGGATTGAGGATTGAAGATTGAATATTGATGATTGAACATTGAGGATTGAGGATTGAGGGTTGTGGATTGAGGACGAGGACTGAGGGCTGAGTATTGATGTTTGAGGTCTGAGGATTGAGGATTGAGGTTTGAGAATTGAGGATTGAGGATTGAGGATTGAAGATTGAGGATTGGGTATTGAAGATTGAAGAATGAGGATTGAGGATTGAGAATTGAAGATTGAGTATTGGGGATTAAAAATTGAGAATTGAGGATTGAGGATTGATGATTGAGGATTGAAGATTGAGGATTGGGGACTGAGTCTTGAGGGTTGAGTGATGAGAATTGATGTTTGTGTATAGAGACTTGAAGATTGCAGGTTGAGTTTTGAGTATTGAAAGGTGTGAATTGATGATATTCTATTGAGGATTGAGGATTGACAACTGATTGTTGATGTCTGAGGTCTGAAGATTGAGGATTCAGGATTGAGGATTTAGGATTGAGGTTTGAGGACTGAGGATTGAGGATTGAGTATTGAGGATTGAGGATGGAGGACTGTGGATTGAAGATTGAGGATTGAGGATTGAGGATTGAGGATGAGGCCTGAGGGTTGAGGATTGAGGTTTGAGGACTGAAGACTGAGGTTCGAGGATTGAGAATAGAGGATTGAGGATTGAAGATTGAATATTGATGATTGAAGATTGAGGATTGAGGATTGAGGGTTGTGGATTGAGGACGAGGACTGAGGGCTGAGTATTGATGTTTGAGGTCTGTGGATTGAGGATTGAGGATTGAGAATTGAGGATTGAGGATTGAGGACTGAAGATTGAGGATTGGGGACTGAGTGTTGAGGGTTGAGTGATGAGAACTGATGTTTGTGGATAGAGATTTGAAGATTGCAGGTTGAGTATTGAGTATTGAAATGTGTGAATTGATGATATTCTATTGAGGATTGAGGTTTGACAACAGATTGTTGAGGTCTGAGGTCTGAAGATTGAGGATTCAGGATTGAGGATTCAGGATTGAGGTTTGAGGACTGAGGATTGAGGATTGAGGATTGAGGATTGAGGATTGAGGGCTGAGGATTGAAGATTGAGGATTGAGGATTGAGGATGAGGGCTGAGGGTTGAGGCTTGAGGTTTGAGGACTGAGGACTGATGATCGAGGATTGAGAATTGATGATTGAGCATTGAGGATTGAGGATTGAGGATTGAGGATTGAGGATTGAAGATTGTGTATTGAGGATTGAAGACTGACGATTGAGGATTGAGGATTGAGGATTGAGGATTGAGGATTGAGGATTGAAGATTGAGTATAGAGGATTCAAGATTGAGGATTGAGGATTGAGGATTGAGGAATCAAGTTTGAGGATGAGGGCTGATGGTTTAGGATTGAGGTTTGATGACTGAGGGCTGTGGATTGAGGATTGAGAATTGAGGATTGAGGATTGAGGATTGAAGATTGAGGCTTGAGTATTGAGGATTGAAGATTGAGGATTGAGGATTGAGGCTTGAGGATTGACGATTGAGTATTGGGGATTAAAGATTGAGAATTGAGGATTGAGGATTGATGATTGAAGATTGAAGATTGAGGGTCGGGGTCTGAGTGTTGAGGGTTGAGTGATGAGAATTGATGTTTGTGGATAGAGATTTGAAGATTGCAGGTTGAGAATTGAGTATTGAAAACTGTGAATTGATGATATTCTATTGAGGATTGAGGATTGACAACTGATTGTTGATGTCTGAGGTCTGAAGACTGAGGATTCAGGATTGAGGATTCAGGATTGAGGTTTGAGGACTGAGGATTGAGGATTGAGGATTGAGGTTTGAGGATTGAGGACTGAGGATTGAAGATTGAGGATTGAGGATTGAGGATGAGGGCTGAGGATTGAGGATTGAGGTTTGAGGACTGAGGACTGAGGATCGAGGTTTGAGAATTGAGGATTGAGGATTCAGGATTGAGTATTGAGGATTGAAGAAAGTGTATTGAGGATTGAAGATTGAGGATTGGGGATTGAGGATTGAGGATTGAGGATTGAAGATTGAGGATGAGGGCTGAGGGTTGAGGATTGAGGTTTGAGGACTGAGGGCTGAGGATTGAGGACTGAGAATTGAGGATTGAGGATTGAGGATTGTGAATGAGGGCTCAGGTTTGAGGATTCAGTTTTGAGTATAGAATCCTGAGAATTCAGGATATTCTATTGAGTATTGAGAATTGAGTATTGATGGTTGAGTATTGGGGATTGAGGATTGAAGGATTGAGGATTGAGTATTGAAGACTGAGGATTGAGAATTGAGGATGAGGGCTGAGCGTTGAGGATTGAGATTTGAGGACTGAGGACTGAGGATCGAGGATTGAGAATTGAGGATTGAGGATTGAGGATTGAAGCTTGAGGATTGGGTATAGAGGATTGAAGAATGAGGATTGAGGATTGAGGATTGAGGATTGAGGGTTGAGGATTGAAGATTGAGGATTGAGGATTCAAGATTGAGGATTGAGTATTGAGGATTGAACATTGAGGATTGAGGATTGAGGATTGAGGATTGAGGATTGAGGATTGAGGATTGAAGATTGAATATTGATGATTGAACATTGAGGATTGAGGATTGAGGGTTGTGGATTGAGGACGAGGACTGAGGGCTGAGTATTGATGTTTGAGGTCTGAGGATTGAGGATTGAGGTTTGAGAATTGAGGATTGAGGATTGAGGATTGAAGATTGAGGATTGGGTATTGAAGATTGAAGAATGAGGATTGAGGATTGAGAATTGAAGATTGAGTATTGGGGATTAAAAATTGAGAATTGAGGATTGAGGATTGATGATTGAGGATTGAAGATTGAGGATTGGGGACTGAGTCTTGAGGGTTGAGTGATGAGAATTGATGTTTGTGTATAGAGACTTGAAGATTGCAGGTTGAGTTTTGAGTATTGAAAGGTGTGAATTGATGATATTCTATTGAGGATTGAGGATTGACAACTGATTGTTGATGTCTGAGGTCTGAAGATTGAGGATTCAGGATTGAGGATTTAGGATTGAGGTTTGAGGACTGAGGATTGAGGATTGAGTATTGAGGATTGAGGATGGAGGACTGTGGATTGAAGATTGAGGATTGAGGATTGAGGATTGAGGATGAGGCCTGAGGGTTGAGGATTGAGGTTTGAGGACTGAAGACTGAGGTTCGAGGATTGAGAATAGAGGATTGAGGATTGAAGATTGAATATTGATGATTGAAGATTGAGGATTGAGGATTGAGGGTTGTGGATTGAGGACGAGGACTGAGGGCTGAGTATTGATGTTTGAGGTCTGTGGATTGAGGATTGAGGATTGAGAATTGAGGATTGAGGATTGAGGACTGAAGATTGAGGATTGGGGACTGAGTGTTGAGGGTTGAGTGATGAGAACTGATGTTTGTGGATAGAGATTTGAAGATTGCAGGTTGAGTATTGAGTATTGAAATGTGTGAATTGATGATATTCTATTGAGGATTGAGGTTTGACAACAGATTGTTGAGGTCTGAGGTCTGAAGATTGAGGATTCAGGATTGAGGATTCAGGATTGAGGTTTGAGGACTGAGGATTGAGGATTGAGGATTGAGGATTGAGGATTGAGGGCTGAGGATTGAAGATTGAGGATTGAGGATTGAGGATGAGGGCTGAGGGTTGAGGCTTGAGGTTTGAGGACTGAGGACTGATGATCGAGGATTGAGAATTGATGATTGAGCATTGAGGATTGAGGATTGAGGATTGAAGATTGAGGACTGGGTATAGAGGATTGAAGAATGAGGATTGAGAATTGATGATTGAGGATTGAGGATTGAGGATTGTGGATTGTGGATTGAAGATTGAGGACTGGGTATAGAGGATTGAAGAATGAGGATTGAGAATTGAGTACTGAGGATTGAGGATTGAGGATTGAGGATTGAAGATTGAGTATTGGATTGAAGACTGACGATTGAGGATTGAGGATTGAGGATTGAGGATTGAGGATTGAGGATTGAAGATTGAGTATTGAGGATTGAAGATTGAGGATTGAGGATAGAGGATGAGGGCTGAGGATTGAGGATTGAGGTTTGAGGACTGAGGACTGAGGATCGAGGTTTGAGAATTGAGGATTGAGGATTGAGGATTGAGGATTGAGGATTGAAGATTGTGTATTGAGGATTGAAGACTGACGATTGAGGATTGAGGATTGAGGATTGAGGATTGAGGATTGAGGATTGAAGATTGAGTATAGAGGATTCAAGATTGAGGATTGAGGATTGAGGATTGAGGAATCAAGTTTGAGGATGAGGGCTGATGGTTTAGGATTGAGGTTTGATGACTGAGGGCTGTGGATTGAGGATTGAGAATTGAGGATTGAGGATTGAGGATTGAAGATTGAGGCTTGAGTATTGAGGATTGAAGATTGAGGATTGAGGATTGAGGCTTGAGGATTGACGATTGAGTATTGGGGATTAAAGATTGAGAATTGAGGATTGAGGATTGATGATTGAAGATTGAAGATTGAGGGTCGGGGTCTGAGTGTTGAGGGTTGAGTGATGAGAATTGATGTTTGTGGATAGAGATTTGAAGATTGCAGGTTGAGAATTGAGTATTGAAAACTGTGAATTGATGATATTCTATTGAGGATTGAGGATTGACAACTGATTGTTGATGTCTGAGGTCTGAAGACTGAGGATTCAGGATTGAGGATTCAGGATTGAGGTTTGAGGACTGAGGATTGAGGATTGAGGATTGAGGTTTGAGGATTGAGGACTGAGGATTGAAGATTGAGGATTGAGGATTGAGGATGAGGGCTGAGGATTGAGGATTGAGGTTTGAGGACTGAGGACTGAGGATCGAGGTTTGAGAATTGAGGATTGAGGATTGAGGATTGAGGATTGAGGATTGAAGATTGAGGATTGAAGATTGAGGATTGGGGACTGAGTGTTGAGGGTTGAGTGATGAGAATTGATGTTTGTGGATAGAGATTTGAAGATTGCAGGTTGAGTATTGAGTATTGAAATGTGTGAATTGATGATATTCTATTGAGGATTGAGGTTTGACAACAGATTGTTGAGGTCTGAGGTCTGAAGATTGAGGATTCAGGATTGAGGATTCAGGATTGAGGTTTGAGGACTGAGGATTGAGGATTGAGCATTGAGGATTGAGGATTGAGGACTGAGGATTGAAGATTGGGGATTGAGGATTGAGGATGAGGTCTGAGGGTTGAGGCTTGAGGTTTGAGGACTGAGGACTGATGATCGAGGATTGAGAATTGAGGATTGAGCATTGAGGATTGAGGATTGAGGATTGAAGATTGAGTATTGCGGATTGAAGACTGACGATTGAGAATTGAGGATTGAGGATTGAGCATTGAGGACTGAGTGTTGAGGGTTGAGTGATGAGAATTGATGATTGTGGATAGAGGTTTGAAGATTGCAGATTGAGTATTGAGGATTGAAAACTGTGAATTGAGGATATTCTATTGAGGATTGAGGATTGACAACTGATTGTTGATGACTGAGGGCTGAAGATTGAGGATTCAGGAATGAGGATTCAGAATTGAGGATTCAGAATTGAGGTTTGAGGACTGAGTATTGACGATTGAAGATTGAGTATTGAAGATTGAAGATTGAGGATTGAGGATTGAGGATTGAAGATTGAGGATTGGGTATTGAGGATTGAAGAATGAGGATTGAGGATTGAGGATTGAGGATTGACGATTGAGGATTGAAGATTGAGGATTGGGTATTGAGGATTGAAGAATGAGGATTGAGGATTGAGGATTGAGTATTGAGGAATGAAGATTGAGGATTGAGGATTGAGGATTGAGGATTGAGGATTGAAGGTTGAGGATTGGGGACTGAGTGTTGAGGGTTGAGTGATGAGAATTCATGTTTGTGCATAGAGATCTGAAGATTGCATGTTGAGTATTGGGTATTCAAAGGTGTGAATTGATGATATTCTATTGAGGATTGAGGTTTGACAACTGATTGTTGAGGTCTGAGGTCTGAAGATTGAGGATTCAGGATTGAGGATTCAGGATTGAGGTTTGAGGACTGAGGATTGAGGATTGAGGATTGAGGATTGAGGATTGAGGACTGAGGGTTGAAGATTGAGGATTGAGGATTGAGGATGAGGGCTGAGGGTTGAGGATTGAGGTTTGAGGACTGAGGTCTGAGGATCGAGGATTGAGAGTTGAGGATTGATGGTTGAGGATTGAGGATTGAGGATTGAAGATTGACTATTGAGTATTGAAGACTGACGACAGAGGATTGAGGATTGAGGATTGAGGATTGAGGATTGAGGATTGAGGATTGTAGATTGAGGATTGAAGATTGAGGATTGAGAATTGAGGATTGAGGATTGAGGAATGAAGTTTGAGGATGAGGGCTGAGGATTGAGGATTGAGAATTGAGGATGAGGGCTGAGGGTTGAGGATTGAGGTTTGAGGACTGACGACTGAGGATCGAGGGTTGAGAATTGAGGATTGAGGATTGAGGATTGAAGATTGAGTATTGAGGATTGAAGACTGACGACAGAGGATTGAGGATTGAGGATTGAGGATTGAGGATTGAGGGTTGAGGATTGAAGATTGAGTACTGAGGATTGAGGATTGAGGATTGAGGATTGAGGATTGAGGACTGAGGATTGAAGATTGATGATTGAGGATTGAGGATGAGGGCTGAGGGTTGAGGATTGAGGTTTGAGGACTGACAACTGAGGATCGAGGGTTGAGAATTGAGGATTGAGGATTGAGGATTGAAGATTGAGTATTGAGGATTGAAGACTGACGACAGAGGATTGAGGATTGAGGATTGAGGATTGAGGATTGAGGATTGAGGATTGAGGATTGAAGATTGAGTATTGAGGATTGAGGATTGAGGATTGAGGATTGAGGATTGAGGATTGAGGATTGAGGATTGAGGATTGAGGATTGAAGATTGAAGATTGAATATTTCTGATTGAAGATTGAGGATTGAGGATTGAGGGTTGTGGATTGAGGACGAGGACTGAGGGCTGAGTATTGATGTTTGCGGTCTGAGGATTGAGGATTGAGGATTGAGAATTGAGGATTGAGGATTGAGGATTGAAGATTGATGATTGGGTATTAAGGATTGAAGAATGAGGATTGAGGATTGAGGACTGAGGACTGAGGATTGAGGATTGAGTATTGAGGATTGAGGATTGATGATTGAGGATTGAAGATTGAGGATTGGGGTCTGAGTGTTGAGGGTTGAGTGATGAGAATTGATGTTTGTGGATAGAGATTTGAAGATTGCAGGTTGAGTATTGAGTATTGAAAGGTGTGAATTGATGATATTCTATTGAGGATTGAGGTTTGACAACAGATTGTTGAGGTCTGAGGTCTGAAGATTGAGGATTCAGGATTGAGGATTCAGGATTGAGGTTTGAGGACTGAGGATTCAGGATTGAGGATTGAGGATTGAGGATTGAGGACTGAGGATTGAAGATTGGGGATTGAGGATTGAGGATGAGGTCTGAGGGTTGAGGCTTGAGGTTTGAGGACTGAGGACTGATGATCGAGGATTGAGAATTGAGGATTGAGCATTGAGGATTGAGGATTGAGGATTGAAGATTGAGTATTGCGGATTGAAGACTGACGATTGAGAATTGAGGATTGAGGATTGAGCATTGAGGACTGAGTGTTGAGGGTTGAGTTATGAGAATTGATGATTGTGGATAGAGGTTTGAAGATTGCAGATTGAGTATTGAGTATTGAAAACTGTGAATTGAGGATATTCTATTGAGGATTGAGGATTGACAACTGATTGTTGATGACTGAGGGCTGAAGATTGAGGATTCAGGAATGAGGATTCAGAATTGAGGATTCAGAATTGAGGTTTGAGGACTGAGGATTGACGATTGAAGATTGAGTATTGAAGATTGAAGATTGAGGATTGAGGATTGAGGATTGAAGATTGAGGATTGGGTATTGAGGATTGAAGAATGAGGATTGAGGATTGAGGATTGAGGATTGAGGATTGAGGATTGAGGATTGAGGATTGAAGATTGAGGATTGGGTATTGAGGATTGAAGAATGAGGATTGAGGATTGAGGATTGAGTATTGAGGAATGAAGATTGAGGATTGAGGATTGAGGATTGAGGATTGAGGATTGAAGGTTGAGGATTGAGGATTGAGGACTGAGGGTTGAAGATTGAGGATTGAGGATTGAGGATGAGGGCTGAGGGTTGAGGTTTGAGGTTTGAGGACTGAGGTCTGAGGATCGAGGACTGAGAATTGAGGATTGATGGTTGAGGATTGAGGATTGAGGATTGAAGATTGACTATTGAGGATTGAAGACTGACGACAGAGGATTGAGGATTGAGGATTGAGGATTGAGGATTGAGGATTGAGGATTGTAGATTGAGGATTGAAGATTGAGGATTGAGAATTGAGGATTGAGGATTGAGGAATGAAGTTTGACGATGAGGGCTGAGGATTGAGGATTGAGAATTGAGGATGAGGGCTGAGGGTTGAGGATTGAGGTTTGAGGACTGACGACTGAGGATCGAGGGTTGAGAATTGAGGATTGAGGATTGAGGATTGAAGATTGAGTATTGAGGATTGAAGACTGACGACAGAGGATTGAGGATTGAGGATTGAGGATTGAGGATTGAGGATTGAGGATTGAAGATTGAGTACTGAGGATTGAGGATTGAGGATTGAGGATTGAGGATTGAGGACTGAGGATTGAAGATTGATGATTGAGGATTGAGGATGAGGGCTGAGGGTTGAGGATTGAGGTTTGAGGACTGACAACTGAGGATCGAGGGTTGAGAATTGAGGATTGAGGATTGAGGATTGAAGATTGAGTATTGAGGATTGAAGACTGACGACAGAGGATTGAAGATTGAGTATTGAGGATTGAGGATTGAGGATTGAGGATTCAGGATTGAGGATTGAGGATTGAGGATTGAAGGATGAGGATTGGGTATTGAGGATTGAAGGATGAGGATTGAGGATTGATGATTGAGGATTGAGGATCGAAGATTGAGTATTGAGGATTGAAGATTGACGATTGAGTATTGAGGGTTGAGGATTGAGGATTGAAAATTGAGGACTGAGTGTTGAGGGTTGAGTAATGGGAATTGTTGTTTGTGGATAGAGGTTTGAAGATTGCAGATTGAGTATTATGTATTGAAAACTGTGAATTGAGGATATTCTATTGAGGATTGTGGATTGACAACTGATTGTTGAGGACTGAGGGCCGAAGTTTGAGTATTCAGGATTGAGGATTCAGAATTGAGGTTTGAGGTCTGAGGATCGAGGATTGGAAGATTGAGTACTGAGGATTGAAGGTTAAGGGTTGAGGATTGAGGATTGAGGATTGAGGATGAGGGCTGAGGGTTGAGGATTGAGGTTTGAGGACTGAGGACTGAGGATTGAGGACTGAGAATTGAGGATTGAGGATTGAGGATTGAGGATTGAGGATTGAAGATAGAGGATTGGGTATTGAGGATTGAACATTGAGGATTGAGGATTGAGGATTGAGGATTGAGGATTGAGGATTGAGGATTGAACATTGAGGATTGAGGATTGAGGATTGAGGATTGAGGATTGAGGATTGAAGATTGAAGATTGAATATTTCTGATTGAAGATTGAGAATTGAGGATTGAGGGTTGTGGATTGAGGACCAGGACTGAGGGCTGAGTATTGATGTTTGAGGTCTGAGGATTGAGGATTGAGGATTGAGAATTGAGGATTGAGAGTTGAGGATTGAAGATTGATGATTGGGTATTGAGGATTGAAGAATGAGGATTGAGGATTCAGGATTGAGGTTTCAGGATTGAGGTTTGAGGGCTGAGGATTGAGGATTGAGGATTGAGGATTGAGGATTGAGGATTGAGGATTGAGTATTGAGGATTGAGGATTGATGATTGAGGATTGAAGATTGTGGATTGAGGATTGAGGATTGAGGATTGACGACGAGGTCTGAGGGTTGAGGATTGAGGTTTGATGACTGAGGACTGAGGACTGAGGATTTAGAATTGAGGATTGAGAATTGAGGATTGAGGATTGAGGATTGAAAATAGAGGATTGGGTATTGAGAATTGAGGAATGAGGATTGGGTATTGAGGATTGAACATTGAGGATTGAGGATTGAGGATTGAGGATTGAGGATTGAGGATTGAGGATCAAGGATTGAAGATTGAGTACCGAGGATTGAAGGTTGAGGATTGAGGATTGAGGATTGAGGATTGAGGATTGAGGGTTGTGGATTGAGGACGAGGACTGAGGGCTGAGTATTGATGTTTGAGGTCTGAGGATTGAGGATTGAGGATTGAGGACTGAAGATTGATGATTGGGTATTGAGGATTGAAGAATGAGGATTGAGGATTGAGGATTGAGGATTGAGGATTGAAGAAAGTGTATTGAGGATTGAAGATTGAGGATTGGGGATTGAGGATTGAGGATTGAGGATTGAAGATTGAGGATGAGGGCTGAGGGCTGAGGATTGAGGTTTGAGGACTGAGGGCTGAGGATTGAGGACTGAGAATTGAGGATTGAGGATTGAGGATTGAGGATTGGGTACTGAGGATTGAAGAATGAGGATTGAGGATTGAGGATTGAGGATTGGGGATTGAAGATTGAGTATTGAGGATTGAAGGTTTTGGATTGAGGATTGAGGATTGAGGATTGACGATGAGGGCTGAGGGTTGAGGATTGAGGTTTGAGGACTGAGGCCTGAGGATTGAGGATTGAGAACTTAGGATTCAGGATTGAGGATTGAAGATTGAGGATTGGGTATTGAGGATTGAAGAATGAGGATTGAGGACTGAGGATTGAGGATTGAGGATTGAGGATTGAAGATTCAGGATTGGGTACTGAGGATTGAAGAATGAGGATTGAGGATTGAGGATTGAGGATTGGGGATTGAAGATTGAGGATTGGGGACTGAGTGTTGAAGATTGAGGATTGAGGATTGAGTATTGAGGATTGAGGATTGAGGATTGAAGATTCAGTATTGAGGATTGAAGATTGAGAATTGAGGATTGAGGATTGAGCATTGAGGACTGAGTGTTGAGGGTTGAGTGATGAGAATCGATGATTGTGGGTAGAGGTTTGAAGATTGCAGATTGAGTATTTAGTATTGAAGACTGTGAATTGAGGATATTCTATTGAGGATTTAGGATTGACAACTGATTGTTGATGACTGAGGTCTGAAGATTGAGGTTTCAGAAATGAGGATTCAGAATTGAGGATTCAGAACTGAGGTTTAACGACAGAGGATTGAAGATTGAGGATTGAGGATTGAGGATTGAGGATTGAGGATTCAGGATTGAGGATTGAGGATTGAGGATTGAAGGTTGAGGATTGGGTATTGAGGATTGAAGGATGAGGATTAAGGATTGATGATTGAGGATTGAGGATCGAAGATTGAGTATTGAGGATTGAAGATTGACGATTGAGGATTGAGGGTTGAGGATTGAGGATTGAAAATTGAGGACTGAGTGTTGAGGGTTGAGTAATGGGAATTGTTGTTTGTGGATAGAGGTTTGAAGATTGCGGATTGAGTATTATGTATTGAAAACTGTGAACTGAGGATATTCTATTGACGATTGTGGATTGACAACTGATTGTTGAGGACTGAGGGCCGAAGTTTGAGTATTCAGGATTGAGGATTCAGAATTGAGGTTTGAGGTCTGAGGATCGAGGATTGGAAGATTGAGTACTGAGGATTGAGGATTGAGGATTGAGTATTGAGGATTGAGGATTGAGGATTGAGTATTGAGGATTGAGGATTGATGATTGAGGATTGAAGATTGTGGATTGAGGATTGAGGATTGAGGATTGACGACGAGGTCTGAGGGTTGAGGATTGAGGATTGAGGATTTAGGATTCAGGATTGAGGATTGAGAATTGAGGATTGAGGATTGAGGAATGAAGTTTGACGATGAGGGCTGAGGATTGAGGATTGAGAATTGAGGATGAGGGCTGAGGGTTGAGGATTGAGGATTGAGGACTGACGACTGAGGATCGAGGGTTGAGAATTGAGGATTGAGGATTGAGGATTGAAGATTGAGTATTGAGGATTGAAGACTGACGACAGAGGATTGAGGATTGAGGATTGAGGATTGAGGATTGAGGATTGAGGATTGAAGATTGAGTACTGAGGATTGAGGATTGAGGATTGAGGATTGAGGATTGAGGACTGAGGATTGAAGATTGATGATTGAGGATTGAGGATGAGGGCTGAGGGTTGAGGATTGAGGTTTGAGGACTGACAACTGAGGATCGAGGGTTGAGAATTGAGGATTGAGGATTGAGGATTGAAGATTGAGTATTGAGGATTGAAGACTGACGACAGAGGATTGAAGATTGAGTATTGAGGATTGAGGATTGAGGATTGAGGATTCAGGATTGAGGATTGAGGATTGAGGATTGAAGGATGAGGATTGGGTATTGAGGATTGAAGGATGAGGATTGAGGATTGATGATTGAGGATTGAGGATCGAAGATTGAGTATTGAGGATTGAAGATTGACGATTGAGTATTGAGGGTTGAGGATTGAGGATTGAAAATTGAGGACTGAGTGTTGAGGGTTGAGTAATGGGAATTGTTGTTTGTGGATAGAGGTTTGAAGATTGCAGATTGAGTATTATGTATTGAAAACTGTGAATTGAGGATATTCTATTGAGGATTGTGGATTGACAACTGATTGTTGAGGACTGAGGGCCGAAGTTTGAGTATTCAGGATTGAGGATTCAGAATTGAGGTTTGAGGTCTGAGGATCGAGGATTGGAAGATTGAGTACTGAGGATTGAAGGTTAAGGGTTGAGGATTGAGGATTGAGGATTGAGGATGAGGGCTGAGGGTTGAGGATTGAGGTTTGAGGACTGAGGACTGAGGATTGAGGACTGAGAATTGAGGATTGAGGATTGAGGATTGAGGATTGAGGATTGAAGATAGAGGATTGGGTATTGAGGATTGAACATTGAGGATTGAGGATTGAGGATTGAGGATTGAGGATTGAGGATTGAGGATTGAACATTGAGGATTGAGGATTGAGGATTGAGGATTGAGGATTGAGGATTGAAGATTGAAGATTGAATATTTCTGATTGAAGATTGAGAATTGAGGATTGAGGGTTGTGGATTGAGGACCAGGACTGAGGGCTGAGTATTGATGTTTGAGGTCTGAGGATTGAGGATTGAGGATTGAGAATTGAGGATTGAGAGTTGAGGATTGAAGATTGATGATTGGGTATTGAGGATTGAAGAATGAGGATTGAGGATTCAGGATTGAGGTTTCAGGATTGAGGTTTGAGGGCTGAGGATTGAGGATTGAGGATTGAGGATTGAGGATTGAGGATTGAGGATTGAGTATTGAGGATTGAGGATTGATGATTGAGGATTGAAGATTGTGGATTGAGGATTGAGGATTGAGGATTGACGACGAGGTCTGAGGGTTGAGGATTGAGGTTTGATGACTGAGGACTGAGGACTGAGGATTTAGAATTGAGGATTGAGAATTGAGGATTGAGGATTGAGGATTGAAAATAGAGGATTGGGTATTGAGAATTGAGGAATGAGGATTGGGTATTGAGGATTGAACATTGAGGATTGAGGATTGAGGATTGAGGATTGAGGATTGAGGATTGAGGATCAAGGATTGAAGATTGAGTACCGAGGATTGAAGGTTGAGGATTGAGGATTGAGGATTGAGGATTGAGGATTGAGGGTTGTGGATTGAGGACGGGGACTGAGGGCTGAGTATTGATGTTTGAGGTCTGAGGATTGAGGATTGAGGATTGAGGACTGAAGATTGATGATTGGGTATTGAGGATTGAAGAATGAGGATTGAGGATTGAGGATTGAGGATTGAGGATTGAAGAAAGTGTATTGAGGATTGAAGATTGAGGATTGGGGATTGAGGATTGAGGATTGAGGATTGAAGATTGAGGATGAGGGCTGAGGGCTGAGGATTGAGGTTTGAGGACTGAGGGCTGAGGATTGAGGACTGGGAATTGAGGATTGAGGATTGAGGATTGAGGATTGGGTACTGAGGATTGAAGAATGAGGATTGAGGATTGAGGATTGAGGATTGGGGATTGAAGATTGAGTATTGAGGATTGAAGGTTTTGGATTGAGGATTGAGGATTGAGGATTGACGATGAGGGCTGAGGGTTGAGGATTGAGGTTTGAGGACTGAGGCCTGAGGATTGAGGATTGAGAACTTAGGATTCAGGATTGAGGATTGAAGATTGAGGATTGGGTATTGAGGATTGAAGAATGAGGATTGAGGACTGAGGATTGAGGATTGAGGATTGAGGATTGAAGATTCAGGATTGGGTACTGAGGATTGAAGAATGAGGATTGAGGATTGAGGATTGAGGATTGGGGATTGAAGATTGAGGATTGGGGACTGAGTGTTGAAGATTGAGGATTGAGGATTGAGTATTGAGGATTGAGGATTGAGGATTGAAGATTCAGTATTGAGGATTGAAGATTGAGAATTGAGGATTGAGGATTGAGCATTGAGGACTGAGTGTTGAGGGTTGAGTGATGAGAATCGATGATTGTGGGTAGAGGTTTGAAGATTGCAGATTGAGTATTTAGTATTGAAGACTGTGAATTGAGGATATTCTATTGAGGACTTAGGATTGACAACTGATTGTTGATGACTGAGGTCTGAAGATTGAGGTTTCAGAAATGAGGATTCAGAATTGAGGATTCAGAACTGAGGTTTAACGACAGAGGATTGAAGATTGAGGATTGAGGATTGAGGATTGAGGATTGAGGATTCAGGATTGAGGATTGAGGATTGAGGATTGAAGGTTGAGGATTGGGTATTGAGGATTGAAGGATGAGGATTAAGGATTGATGATTGAGGATTGAGGATCGAAGATTGAGTATTGAGGATTGAAGATTGACGATTGAGGATTGAGGGTTGAGGATTGAGGATTGAAAATTGAGGACTGAGTGTTGAGGGTTGAGTAATGGGAATTGTTGTTTGTGGATAGAGGTTTGAAGATTGCGGATTGAGTATTATGTATTGAAAACTGTGAACTGAGGATATTCTATTGACGATTGTGGATTGACAACTGATTGTTGAGGACTGAGGGCCGAAGTTTGAGTATTCAGGATTGAGGATTCAGAATTGAGGTTTGAGGTCTGAGGATCGAGGATTGGAAGATTGAGTACTGAGGATTGAGGATTGAGGATTGAGTATTGAGGATTGAGGATTGAGGATTGAGTATTGAGGATTGAGGATTGATGATTGAGGATTGAAGATTGTGGATTGAGGATTGAGGATTGAGGATTGACGACGAGGTCTGAGGGTTGAGGATTGAGGATTGAGGATTGAGGATTTAGGATTGAGGATTGAGGATTGAGTATTGAGGATTGAGGATTGATGATTGAGGATTGAAGATTGTGGATTGAGGATTGAGGATTGAGGATTGACGACGAGGTCTGAGGGTTGAGGATTGAGGTTTGATGACTGAGGACTGAGGACTGAGGATTGAGAATTGAGGATTGGGAATTGAGGATTGAGGATTGAGGATTGAAAATAGAGGATTGTGTATTGAGAATTGAGGAATGAGGATTGGGTATTGAGGATTGAACATTGAGGATTGAGGATTGAGGATTGAGGATTGAGGATTGAGGATTGAGGATCAAGGATTGAAGATTGAGTACCGAGGATTGAAGGTTGAGGATTGAGGATTGAGGATTGAGGATGAGGGCTGAGGGTTGAGGATTGAGGTTTGAGGACTGAGGACTGAGGATTGAGGATTGAGAATTGAGGATTGAGGATTGAGGATTGCGGATTGAGGATTGAAGATAGAGGATTGGGTATTGAGGATTGAACATTGAGGATTGAGTATTGCGGATTGAGGATTGAGGATTGAGGATTGAGGATTGAAGAATGAAGATTGAATATTGCTGATTGAAGATTGAGGATTGAGGATTGAGGGTTGTGGATTGAGGACGAGGACTGAGGGCTGAGTATTGATGTTTGAGGTCTGAGGATTGAGGATTGAGGATTGAGGACTGAAGATTGATGATTGGGTATTGAGGATTGAAGAATGAGGATTGAGGATTGAGGATTGAGGATTGAGGATTGAAGAAAGTGTATTGAGGATTGAAGATTGAGGATTGGGGATTGAGGATTGAGGATTGAGGATTGAAGATTGAGGATGAGGGCTGAGGACTGAGGATTGAGGTTTGAGGACTGAGGGCTGAGGATTGAGGACTGAGAATTGAGGATTGAGGATTGAGGATTGAGGATTGGGTACTGAGGATTGAAGAATGAGGATTGAGGATTGAGGATTGAGGATTGGGGATTGAAGATTGAGTATTGAGGATTGAAGGTTGAGGATTGAGGATTGAGGATTGAGGATTGACGATGAGGGCTGAGGGTTGAGGATTGAGGTTTGAGGACTGAGGCCTGAGGATTGAGGATTGAGAACTTAGGATTCAGGATTGAGGATTGAAGATTGAGGATTGGGTATTGAGGATTGAAGAATGAGGATTGAGGACTGAGGATTGAGGATTGAGGATTGAGGATTGAAGATTCAGGATTGGGTACTGAGGATTGAAGAATGAGGATTGAGGATTGAGGATTGAGGATTGGGGATTGAAGATTGAGGATTGGGGACTGAGTGTTGAAGATTGAGGATTGAGGATTGAGTATTGAGGATTGAGGATTGAGGATTGAAGATTCAGTATTGAGGATTGAAGATTGAGAATTGAGGATTGAGGATTGAGCATTGAGGACTGAGTGTTGAGGGTTGAGTGATGAGAATTGATGATTGTGGGTAGAGGTTTGAAGATTGCAGATTGAGTATTTAGTATTGAAGACTGTGAATTGAGGATATTCTATTGAGGATTTAGGATTGACAACTGATTGTTGATGACTGAGGTCTGAAGATTGAGGATTCAGAAATGAGGATTCAGAATTGAGGATTCAGAACTGAGGTTTGAGGACAGAGGATTGAGAATTGAGGATTGAGGATTGAGGATTGAGGATCGAGGATTGAAGACTGAGGGTTGAGGTTTGAGGATGAGAGCTGAGGGTTGAGGATTGAGGTTAGAGGACTGAGGACTGAGGATCAAGGATAGAGAATTGAGGATTGAGGATTGTGGATTGAAAATAGAGGATTGGGTATTGAGAATTGAGGAATGAGGATTGGGTATTGAGGATTGAACATTGAGGATTGAGGATTGAGGATTGAGGATTGAGGATTGAGGATTGAGGATCAAGGATTGAAGATTGAGTACCGAGGATTGAAGGTTGGGGATTGAGGATTGAGGATTGAGGATTGAGGATTGAGGGTTGTGGATTGAGGACGAGGACTGAGGGCTGAGTATTGATGTTTGAGGTCTGAGGATTGAGGATTGAGGATTGAGGACTGAAGATTGGTGATTGGGTATTGAGGATTGAAGAATGAGGATTGAGGATTGAGGATTGAGGATTGAGGATTGAAGAAAGTGTATTGAGGATTGAAGATTGAGGATTGGGGATTGAGGATTGAGGATTGAGGATTGAAGATTGAGGATGAGGGCTGAGGGCTGAGGATTGAGGTTTGAGGACTGAGGGCTGAGGATTGAGGACTGAGAATTGAGGATTGAGGATTGAGGATTGAGGATTGGGTACTGAGGATTGAAGAATGAGGATTGAGGATTGAGGATTGAGGATTGGGGATTGAAGATTGAGTATTGAGGATTGAAGGTTGAGGATTGAGGATTGAGGATTGAGGATTGACGATGAGGGCTGCGGGTTGAGGATTGAGGTTTGAGGACTGAGGCCTGAGGATTGAGGATTGAGAACTTAGGATTCAGGATTGAGGATTGAAGATTGAGGATTGGGTATTGAGGATTGAAGAATGAGGATTGAGGACTGAGGATTGAGGATTGAGGATTGAGGATTGAGGATTGAAGATTCAGGATTGGGTACTGAGGATTGAAGAATGAGGATTGAGGATTGAGGATTGAGGATTGGGGATTGAAGATTGAGGATTGGGGACTGAGTGTTGAAGATTGAGGATTGAGGATTGAGTATTGAGGATTGAGGATTGAGGATTGAAGATTCAGTATTGAGGATTGAAGATTGAGAATTGAGGATTGAGGATTGAGCATTGAGGACTGAGTGTTGAGGGTTGAGTGATGAGAATTGATGATTGTGGGTAGAGGTTTGAAGATTGCAGATTGAGTATTTAGTATTTAAGACTGTGAATTGAGGATATTCTATTGAGGATTTAGGATTGACAACTGATTGTTGATGACTGAGGTCTGAAGATTGAGGATTCAGAAATGAGGATTCAGAATTGAGGATTCAGAACTGAGGTTTGAGGACAGAGGATTGAGGATTGAGGATTGAGGATTGAGGATTGAGGATCGAGGATTGAAGACTGAGGGTTGAGGTTTGAGGATGAGAGCTGAGGGTTGAGGATTGAGGTTAGAGGACTGAGGACTGAGGAACAAGGATAGAGAATTGAGGATTGAGGATTGTGGATTGAAGATTGAGGACTGGGTATAGAGGATTGAAGAATGAGGATTGAGGATTGAGGATTGAGGATTGAAGATTGAGGATTGGGTATTGAGGATTGAAGAATGAGGATTGAGGATTGAGGATCGAGGATTGAAGACTGAGGATTGAGGTTTGAGGATGAGGGCTGAGGGTTGAGGGTTGAGGTTTGAGGACTGAGGACTGAGGATCAAGGATTGAGAATTGAGGATTGAGGATTGTGGATTGAAGATTGAGGACTGGGTATAGAGGATTGAAGAATGAGGATTGAGAATTGAGGATTGAGGATTGAGGATTGAGGATTGAGGATTGTGGATTGAAGATTGTGGACTGGGTATAGAGGATTGAAGAATGAGGATTGAGAATTGAGGATTGAGGATTGAGGATTGAGGATTGAGGATTGAAGATTGAGTATTGAGGATTGAAGACTGACGATTGAGGATTGAGGATTGAGGATTGAGGATTGAGGATTGAGGATTGAAGATTGAGTATTGAGGATTGAAGATTGAGGATTGAGGATAGAGGATGAGGGCTGAGGATTGAGGATTGAGGTTTGAGGACTGAGGACTGAGGATCGAGGTTTGAGAATTGAGGATTGAGGATTGAGGATTGAGGACTGAGGATTGAAGATTGAGTATTGAGGATTGAAGACTGTGAATTGAGGATATTCTATTGAGGATTGAGGATTGACGACTGATTGTTGATGACTGAGGGCTGAAGATTGAGGATTCAGGAATGAGGATTCAGAATTGAGGATTCAGAATTGAGGTTTGAGGACTG